>NW_010184091.1:0-2402 GCF_000695765.1 Mesitornis unicolor
GCAGCCTCTGACATGGCTGCTGCTTTGCTTTTGGCTCTTTTTGAGAGCCTGAGCCCAGCTGGGGAGAGGAGGACTGTTGTGAGCATGGTCCAGTAGGCGTGGGTGTCCCAGACCAGCAGCATGCACAGTCCTGAAAACAGGGATCATTGCCATGCTCTGCAAACACCAACATCCCAGTCAGTGCCTTGGGGAGGAGAGGAGCTCTGAGGACGTGGTGTATTCAGCCCATTTCTTCTGGTGACCTCTGAGTAGGTGATTTGCCTCCTGGCATCCGCTGAGGATGTCTGCACAGGGCAGAGCAGGACATGGGTCCCACGCTGCAGACACCACAAGAATGCTGGGGCTGGGCAGGCCGGTCCCATGACACCCCATGTGCCCAAGGTCCCCCGGCTGTGGTCCCGGCCAGCTGACGCCCCAGTGCACACCACAGAGCTGAGTGCTGGTCACAGGTCTGCTCCAGCACGTGATGCTCAGAGGAACGGGGAGGTCAAATGGAGAATCTAAAACCTCGTGTGAGCCCTTTGGGGGATGCTGCTGTCTGTCCTGCTAAGACCCAATGCTCTCACTCCGCCCCGTCCAGGACCCTGCTCCCCATCAGCACCAGCTGCAGTGGAAGGATCAAGCTGGGTCGTGCCCATCCCCAAGGCTTTCTCACCCCATATGATGAATCCTGACATCCCCAGGTCCCCCTGACACCACCGCCCACCCCTGCAGCATTTTGCAAACCTCCTCCTGCGGCAGCGAAGGAAAACTTTGCTCCAGGAGGGCTGCGTTGACCTTGACCTGGAGTAACTCGGTGGTGGTGGCTGCAGGAGGGGACAAGAGCTCAGCAGCCTGCCTGATGGGGAAAAAAAAACCACATGCAGCAACCTCTCTCCTTCCTTTCTTCTCCCTCTGCCATCTATTTGGTGGGCAATGCGGCCTCGCTGCAGCTTTATCTTGGTTCTTTAAAAGGCTCCCTGGCTGACATGCACACCGTATGGGAGCAGTCAGCCGAGGAGAGCTGTAAATCTCTGAAGGCCTCATCTTGCGGGGCACATTAGCTGTTTTAAACTTGTCAGCTTTCAGCGATGGAAATTGACTGTTCAAAGCCATCTCTCCCTCCGCATCCTGCTCCATTTTAGGCGGCGGAGAACGGGCTGTGTCCCTGTCGTGTTGGAGAAGGGGGCTGCGCATCCCTCCACAAGCATCCTCAGAGATGGTGTGCACCATAGGGATGTTTCTCAAGGTCCCACTGGGGCTATGGATGTCTCTGAGACATCTCCTCCCCATCTCTCCCCTGCCACCACCTGAAGGTGAGGATGGGGACACGTAACCCTACAAAACGCGCCCGTCCACACGAGCTGGCTTTCCCGTGTCCATCCATGCTGGATGACACCAGCTCCCATTGAGGCTGGGGCTGTGAAGGTTTATGAAAATGAACCCTGGCTTCAAAGCAACTTGGTGGGATTCAGATGCAGCATTCTGTGTGTGTGTGTGTGAGCTCCAGTGTTTGGCACAGCCTGGCACCCAAAGCCCAGGGATGCACAACCCAGCTGCACCCATGGGCACCCGAGGAGGATGCTCCCACCATCGCTGCCCTCGCGATGGCTCTGTCAGGAGCACAAAGCGTGGGGGCTGCAAGGAGGAAAAGCTCAGCTTGAACAGCTCTCCCCGAGGCAAACTCCCACACAGGCATCTTCTGGAAAGGGCACATGACCCCATCCTGGGCATCCCACGGATCCGATGCCGAGCCAGCACTTGGTGGGCGCCCACCTCACCCCCCCCTCCATGCACAGAGCTCAGCTGAGGGCCCTGATCCCCCTCCATCTCTGCAAGTGCTCCCCAGCCCCTGCACGGGACCCCTGGAGCCAGCACGACCCTTCGCTCCCCTCCCCTAGGACAAACCCCCATGCTGTGCTTCACAGCCATCACCCCAAGGACCCCACCTGCACAGGGGGTGTCTCAGGAGTTGTTTCACCCCAGGGGTGACAACAAAACCCCTCCGTGGTGCCCGGTGAGCAGCAGCTGCACCGTGTCTGCATAAGAAGCGTGACAGCAGTGCTCAGACCCAAATCAGCCCCAGGTCCCTGACCCTCCTCTCACACAGGGTCAGGGCGGCTGTGATGGTGGAGACGAGGGGGCCCTGGAGCGCTGGGTGATGCTCGGTGCGTCAGAAAGCACGGCTTTGTGTGTGTGTGTGCGTGTGTGTGTTTGTGTGTCCCGCCGCTGCTAATTTCTCTCCTTGGTGACAGGAGGCTGGGGGAAGCGGTCCAGGCGGGAGGGGGGCATCTGGGTCCGTGATCCATCGCAGGCGCAAAGCGATTGCCCCCGAATTAACCGAGCGGTGGATGACGCACCACGCCGGGAGGAGGGAGAGGACGGCGGTGTCAGCCTCCCCACGACACGGCCGGCGGGCAGCG
>NW_010184091.1:2719-19135 GCF_000695765.1 Mesitornis unicolor
GGTGGCGCAGTTAAGCTCCCTATCACCTGCAGGGCAGCGCTTATTTGGGGACCCTGCCAGCCCCCATCTCCACGGGCAGCAGAGGGGCTCTGAGAGCAGGGAGGGAGCACAGCGTGGGTCCTGTTGTGGGTCCCGGCAGCCCGGCCGTGCACCCTGGCCGCAGGGACAGCGGGACCCGCATTAAGAGCCTGATTTGCAGATTGCTGTTCATGACACGGTGCTCCAGCCCCAGGGCAGCGCTTATTTGGGGACCCTGCCAGCCCCCATCTCCACGGGCAGCAGAGGGGCTCTGAGAGCAGGGAGGGAGCACAGCGTGGGTCCTGTTGTGGGTCCCGGCAGCCCGGCCGTGCACCCTGGCCGCAGGGACAGCGGGACCCGCATTAAGAGCCTGATTTGCAGATTGCTGTTCATGACACGGTGCTCCAGCCCAGCTAAGGCTGACGGGTTGGTTATTATATCGACAGCATAAACGTGTCGCAAATTGCCTGAATTAGCCGTGTGCCATGAACAGGTTTATGGATAATGGGATGCAGAGCCCTTTCAGGAGCAGGCAGCTCGCAATCCAGTTAGACAGCTCCAGCCCCAGCCGTTCCCTGCTGGAAGATGAAAGCCCGTCGGAGGCGCCGGACAAAACCCAACGTGTCTCTCGCGTGCGAGCAGAATCGCCCTGCGGGCAGGATCCAGCCCGGCACAGCCGCTCTCCCAGCCTCCGCCACCTCCTCTGTCCTCCTCACCTGATTATTTTCTCCATGAGGAAAAAATTCTCCTGCTCTTCCCCAGAAAATACTTCTCCCTCTGGGTGTGGAGAAGGGGATGCCGTTAGACACCACTGATGTGTCCAAACTGCATAGCAAGGACTTTGGAGAAAATATACTCTGTCACTCATCCAAGGCTGTTCTTAGCTTGGACTTCTGGATTAAAACTCGGCAGCTGCACCGGCTCAGCCCCCCAGGTCTGGGTCACAGCAGCTCTGACACGGGAGGACCCAAGCACTGAATTTGCTCTCCCAGGCTTTTCTGTGCATGGTTTGATCCGGTCGCTTATTTTGCTCCACGTTTAGCTTTTAGTTTTCCCACAGCAAGACGTTCCCCAACTTCTCCCCAGACTGAAAGGAGCTGAGTAGCATTAAAACGTGGTCAGTCTGATGTCCTTGGCTGGGCTTTCCTCTGAGCCTGCAGCCTCTCAGCCTGGACCTGAGCCCTTCTGAGCATTACAGGGGGACATGGGGTGTCACGCCACAGTCTGGTGAGCATCACCACGGCACAGCAGAAGGTTTGGGTGGGCCTTGGTGCCTCAGACATACCCACACTGCACCCCTGCAAGAAAACCAGCTTGGAAAAGGGGCTTATTAACGTCCACCAGCGTCTCGGTGCAGCAGGAGGGAGCGTGCAGGGGAGAGAGACAAAGAGAAAGGCGGCAGCGGTGGGGAAGGGCCAGGCTCGCCTCCCCGCACAAGCGCTGTTCCTCAACCGAGTGGCGAGAAAGCAAAACTGAGAAGCGCCTAAAATTAGAGCTGCCAAACCCCAGCTGGGGAAGCCTGGAAAGATCCCCAGGCCCCAGAGCCTTGGGCGAGCTGCATAAAAGGCAGCGGAGGGGAAGGGAAGGGAGCTTGGGGACCGCGGCAAGTAGAGCGAGGCACAGTGGGAGCGGGGAGTGGATGGATGGCTTATCCCCCCTGCATCCCACCGCCTGCTCCTGACACCCCCCTCCCCGTACGCACATGGGGAGGGATGCACGCCCCCCGCCGCGGCCCCATGGGGACCTGCTGTCCCTCTGAGGGCACCCACTGTCCCTCTGAGGGCACCCATTTGGGGGTGCAGCTGTGCTGGCGTAGGGTACATGAAGTCCCAGTGCTGCCAGCATCCTCCAGTGAGACATCCCAGCATCCCAGAAAACCCATGGACCGCATGCTGGTGCTGGGAGAAGTCCACTGCAGCCCCACACCATATCCCCTGCCTTGCACTGTGCCACAGAGCTGGGTGAGCTTCTGGAGGAGCAGGGATAACTGAGGAGGCCTGAAGCTGGGTACCCTGGGCCACTGGTGTCCTTGCAGAGACTTGGGCATTCACCACCACCCAGCAAAACGGGGTGGCAGCCCTGTGATCCCGTCGTCTGCCAACCCTGGGGGATCTTCCTGCCTAGAAAGACACGACTCAAGCTCTGCCATCAGCCAGGACACCATCCCTCAGCAAACCCCAGGCCAGCTCCTCTCGCAAAGGGGAGAGCAGGACCAGTCCCACCAGCATCCCAAGGCTTCTCTGGATCCACAGGACAGCACCACTCTGGCCAGCCCCAGCAAAGGCACCAGCCATGCACCCATTAGACAACTAAAACCCAAAAAAAAAGCAGCAGCTTCGCAGGCAGCCGGTGACTTTGCGCTGAATTTGGCTTCCCAGCTCCTATTTGTCATGATCAAAGCGACCAAGGTTTAGCGCCAGCTTCACTGAGCTCCAGAGATGCTATAAAATGGCTGAGTCAAGGGCAGGTCTATATCATTTCCCTCGGTAACTGCGAAAATTCACGGACGCAGCCGTACCCAGGCACCTGGTGACAGCCTGATCCCTGCCGTCCCCAGGGCTAGGACCCCACTCTAACCAGTCCTTTCTGCACGCTGCAGAACCAGACCCCAGCCACTTAATTTGGAGTAAATCAACCCCTGCTTGACATTTGCCCCTGACTCAGTGCTGGATACGTGCAAAATTGTTTACAGAGGAGGCGGACACATCGGATAGAAGTTGTAGAAAAAGGGGTTCTGGGGGGAAATTCACTGCAGGGGGATGCCCTGAGAGCGGCTTGCCCTAAGCTCATGGCTGCTTGTCCTTCTGGTGGCTTCTGGTCCTGGTGTGAGAGCGGATGCATGCGGTGACAGCCAAGGGACAGTCCCCTGGCTCTGCCCCACTGCCCCAATTCCTGCCTGTGGCACTGGGATGTGCACCCAGTGGGGACAGGGCTAGGATGGGACAGAAACAGGTGGCCATGGGGGACTGGTGGGGACCGGAGGCTTGCACAAGATTGGTGACGAGGAGACAGACAGTGACACGGCTGTTGCTGGGGGGAAGAGGACAGGAGGAGTGGGATGATATGGCCAGAGGGGATGGAATGGGATGGGATGGGATGGGTTGGGATAAAACAGAGGGGATGGAATGGGATGGGATGAAACAGGGGATAGGATGGGATAAAATAGAGTTTGGGATGGGTTGGGATGGGATAAAACTGAGAGGATGGGATGGGACGGGACGGGATGGAATGGGACGGGATGGGATGGGATGGAGAGGACAAGATATCCAGGGAGCCAGCTCCTCGTGGCCACACTGGGGTGGCCAAGCCAGCACCTCCTGTCCTGGGGCAGAGCCCAGCCCCTCACGCTTGCCCAGCATCCCCAGCAACCGCCTCCGTGCCCCGCTGGGCACCGCGCCGCAGGCGGGGAGCCACATGCAAGGCCCAGCGCAAGCATCTCACGCGTTCCCATGGGGAAGGAAATTGCTCCCTGGAGCGTGAGATCTGATTAGATTTGTGACACACCATGGCATGGCAACGATGCCATGGCCAGGCCGATGGCACGGTGCGTGCCCCGCGCCCGACCTGCATCCTCTCTGGCCTTTGGAGGGGGCAGGAAGGTTTGGGGAGGGGACAGCCTGGTGCTCTTTGGGACATGTCCAGGCTGAGGGACAGTGAACACAGGGTTGGAGCTGGATGTGATGAGCTCAGTTCAGCTGGGTGCACACCTCTGGGGCAGCCACTGGCATTGGGGACCGCAGGCGAGATGGAGGCAGTGTCACCCCACCCCAGTTGATGGTTACCCCATCCCTGCATCCCGCAGGATGCGAAATGATGCTGAGGCTGGCAGGGAAGATGTCGTGATTTGGGTAAGCACAGCTTGCCCATCTTGCCAGGGCAACATCTCACCCAGCCCCAGGCCAGGTGAGCTGCCCAGCCAGGGGAGGGAGCATCTTTGAGGTGACAAACAGTACCTGTCCTGCAGTTTACCCTTCACATTCACTGCCTCGAACGCTTTCTGAGCGACGCCTGCCTCTTTATTTGAGATCTTTCAACAGCTGTCTGATAGAGCAGACCTTTATCTTGCCTCTCCCGGGCTTCCATCCAATGCCAGGCGCTGGAGGTGAGGAAGAAAGGGAAAAAAAAAGAAAGCAGAATTCGCTCCTGACCGAGAGCCTCACCTCATCCACCGCGTGTGGAAAATTACTGCCACCGCACGGCGCCCGGGCCTGGCCCCTTTCCCACCCTCGCCAGCCAGCGCCTGCTCCCCAGGCTTTTGTGCCGGGATTTTTTTTTTTCTCTCTCCTCTTCCTGCTGGGGGAATGGGAACTGGTGGATAAACCCTTGAGAAAACAAGTTTTCACGTGCTCGGGGCACTGAGTCTGGTTTTGCTTTTTAATTTCGTTTTGTCTGATCCTGAGGTGGTTTTAAAGCCTGCAATCACTGCGCAGGCTGTGAACGCCCCCTCCCCAAGCCCCCAGCCCATCACCCAGTAAGAACCAGGGACCACTCATGCCAGTGGCATTGCTGGGAGCCTGCTGAGCTGTGCCAGCACTTTCCCCCTCCAGGCACTGGTCCAGCCTCTCAATGTCACCAGGTCCAGCTTAATGTGGTCCACAGCCCTGCAAATCTAAAGGGGATGGCGTGGAAGAGCTCCTCGGCGTGGTGTTAAGCTCCAGGATGGGTGATTTCCCTCCTCCACTCAATACAGACACAGCAAGGCTGGGAGTCACCTCTGCCACCTCAAGATATCCACCACTTGGTCCAGAAACTGGGATTAAAGACATGCAGGGAAAGTTTCTTCCAATCTGGGTGCTCTGGATAGAGCTTTGCCCGAAGAAAGAGGTGCACAAACCTTCCCATGCTGCTGTCTGGATAGAAAGGGTTGTTATCCCTAGATCACAGTTAGGGAAACTGAGTCACACAGCAGTAAATCTCAGAGTCCAGAGAAAGGTCGTTAGGCTGGTTTTGTCTTGCCTGTGATTATCAGACAGAGAGAAAAAGAAATGCAAGATGTTTCCTCTGGCAAATAAACCACCGATACCCACCTATTTTGCCGCCTGTACTCCCAGTTTCACATCATCTGCTGGCCAGTTTGGACCGAAGCATTGTAACCCCTGCACCATGCGTGACTCCAGAGTTAGCATCACCTCCTCATCGCTCTGGGATCGGCCATGCAAATCACGTGGGATTTGCTTTCTTCATTCCTCGGATGGTTTCCGAGCTATAAAGCACTTCCAGCGTAACTGCCAAGCTAAACCTGTGTGATCTTGCCCCGGGCCACTGAGATCTGAGACCTGGCTGCAGTCCGTGACCATACCCAAAAGGACTTCACCAGTATGGATGATGGCACCCAGCTCCTCCCCGAGAGCTTAGGAGGGAGAAAAGGGAGAGGACAACGATGCAAACCCATTTCCTAATCCGGAAAGCGGAAAGGCAATACTCGCCCATGCACACACTACAAATAAATATGCAGTGGTGTTGGTGCCAATTATTTATAGCTCGATGGCACCTGAAGTCCCTCCCCAGGCCTGGGAGAGGGGAGGCAGCTGCAGCCTGGCTGCTTGGGTGGAGAGAAGGGAAAAAAGCTGCTGCTTTGGGCAAATAAAGCAAATAATACAAGGGGAGGCTGGATTCATGCTCGGGTGGGTTGGTGCAGTGCTCCCCGGCAGCTTTGGAAATACCAAACACCCCTGGGGTCCCTCCTGGTGCTGGCAGCCTCTGGAAGGGACATGGCTCAGGACCAGGGGTCAGGACGGTCTCTGGAGGGATGCTCAGGGGTCCATGGAAGGGCACTGGGGTAATCTGTTGCTACGAGATGGTGGATAGCATTTCCTGAAGTGTCTTCTGGATTTAAGGGCCCAGCTCTGCGGAGAAATGGCAATTGCAGCATTTAGGTACCTAAATAAGAGTAAGGCATTTGAAAGCCACTCTGGATCAGGCTTTTAATTTACTCTTTAACCATACAGTAAGGACGCCTTTTGAAAGATAAGGGCTGTATTGTAGGCACACAGTAGATGTTCCTCTAACCTGGTCCCCTGTTTCCATCCGGGCCAATGCCAGGTGCCTGGGGAGGAGCTTACGAATGTGGCTGGCGTGTGTAATGCTTCCCTGCTCTCCTGATCCACAGACGTCCATGGAGAGGAGTTTTCTGAGCTGGAGAGATGCTGCCTCTGCTTAAGAGCTCTCCATGGGCTTTTCCCTTCTGTCTTTCCACTCTCACACCTCCCATGCGAAGTGGGAGCACCCAGGACCCTTGCAGCAAGGAGATCCCCTTAAGGATGCTCTATAGAGCAAACATCTCTTCAGGTTTCCTTTGAACCTGGCCCCCACTAATTCATTTCACCTAGATCCTAGTTGGTATATAAGAAGAGGTGGCAAACAACCATCCATTTTCTCCCTGCTGTTCAGAGGTCTCCGATTCCAAGAGTTGGCTTTTCCATCACAGGGAAGGATGGTCCCAGTGGCAGGGAACCAAACCAGTTCACGCCCCTGGTCGTGGATGGCTTTGGACATGGTTTCCCTTCCCATTCCTGACCGAAAACAAAGAAATGCAGGAAGGAAATCCTGTCCTGTCGCATTCGCTGCCTCACCACAGTTCACAAACGACCTTGAAGCTCCCCACTGTGCTGAGAGCTTCTCTAAAGCATCAAAGCTGCTTCCAGCAATGGGGAAACTGAGCCACAGGGCAATTACTCAGATTATTTCTGGTCACCTTGTAACTCCACACAAGAAGATAAAAACAGGCTCCTGAAGCCTGGTCATTGCTTTTGGTGGTTGGTCCAGCCAACATAATTGGATCATTTATGTTCTACTTCTCCTTGGTTAGGTTTATCTTCACTACCCCTGCTTGTTCTCATTACTGGATTATAGGATGCAAAGTAGTGAGAGCAGGTAAACTGAGGCAGCCTGACCTAAACCGCATAGGAAGGTGGTAACGAAGGTGGAGGTACCCCCACGCCTGGACCCTTCAACCCCTGCCGTGGCCTGAGGAAGCTGATGGCAGTGGCTGGGCACAAGGGCACCATGTGACCATGGCCCCACAGCTCACAGGGGGGCTGCGTGGTACCCAGGAATCCAGAGACAGGGTTGTAGAGGCAGGGATGCAGAGATAGGAATGTAGAGACAGGGACAGGAGCATGGGCTTGCCAGCCCCAGCCAGGCAGCTGATTAAAATGCAGTCCGGCCACCCCGGGCCTGTCCCCACCGTCTCCCGGCTTTAAATAATAGCTTAATTATCTCATTTACATTTGGCTCCTTTCAGGGAGGCACTGCGGTTGATTAACATTTTCCCTCCCGGTGTCTCGCTCTGCGGCCCCGCTGCATCCCACCCTTCCCAAGCCACTGGTCCCATTCCCCTGGGCACAGCTCCCCGTTTCGATCGCTCGCTCCAGCCCCACTCCTCTCGCTGGGTCCAGGCTCTCTAGGGCTCAGGAGATGCAGAAACCCAGCCTGTCCATGGTTGTGGAGGATGGGAAGAGATGCCCTGGCCCAACAGCCGTGTGATGAAGGCTCTCCTCATCTTCTCCCCACCGCTTGCCAGGTCCATGTCCTGCCATTGTTTCACTGTCCCTGATCTCTCCCCACATTTCCACTTCCACCCCTCACTGGGCAGCTTTTAACTTTCTTTTTTTTATCTCTTCTTTTTAAATCTCCTTTGAAAGCTCCAGCCAAAACACTGAATTCCTTTGAAGAGGAAGAAAACCTCACTGTGGGTTGCCCTTTCGCACCGGCTGGAGCTGCGAGAGATCCCAGTGCCCTGCCTGATGAGGGGAGCTGCTGCCCAGGGGCTCCAGGCACATCCCCAAGGGTGTTTTTGGAGGAGATCAGGACTGCAGGCACCACCAACTCTCATGTCCCGACCTTTTGAGGTCCCTGTCACGTTTCCCAGAAAATCAGGGTTGTGATCCTCCATCACTTGAGATTTTTGGGATAATTTAGTGTTCCCTGCCATGCTGACGGGGAGATTTTGCAGCAAATTTAGGTGAAATTAGCTCCTCAGGCGCTCAAGGCCATGAGACAGGGAAGGATCCAGGAGGATGTGTGCGGCACTGGGCTCCCTGCTCTCCCACCAACCCATCATACCATACCCCAAACTGGGACGGGACCTCACGGACAGGGAGGTGCTGCCACCAGAGCCCCATCCCTGGGAGATGAGATTCCAGGGGTAGTTGAGTGTCCTCAAGGCTCCTCAGCAGAGCTGCTTATTGCTGCATAACCCCATGCTCAGCAGCTCCATCCTCCCGTCCCCCTTCTCTGGCTTGCAGCCCCCCAAGGCTTGGCAGGGCCAGCCCCTGTTCTGCTGAATTACAACCTCCTGCGTGAGCAGCAGGCATTTCCACACAGTACTATTGATTTTGTGTAGCCTCCAAAACCCCCCGTTCCTGCCGCTAATTTAGCCGGGACGGCCGCTGCGTCCCTTCTCCCGGCGACGTGTGCGGCAAAACCCTTTGATCCCCTCCCTTCAAACAGCCCCCCCATCGCCAGGAGAGCCTGTGCTTCAGCGCAGAGGTGCTCTTTTTGGAACATATATTTTTAATGGGTATTTCAGACGTGGCGCAGGCACGAGGGAGTAATTCTCCCGTGCCCTGGTATTTACATATTTTCCAGCATGCACAGCACAGGCAGGGGAAGGTTTCACAGAGGGAGCGCAGCAAACAGGAAGGAAAAGAGCTTTGTGCTTTGTATCGCCAGGGCCCAATTACAGCCTGAAAGGCAGGGAGCCCATCCGGGTATTGCCCTCTCCAGCCAGTCCAAGCTGCAATTATAGTCCTTGCCAGACTCAGCAGGATCTGGGGGGGAGTAAACATAAAAATAAAAATCTCGAGAGCTTCAAAAATGATCGCTAGCTCACTCTTCGGGGCACGGGGATTTTAGGGCACCATCTGCTCGCTCCTCTCTGCCAACACAGATCCTAAAAACTACTGGGTTTCACCTGGCTTCTGAGAGAAAATAAGGGCTAGGGAGAACCCAAAGGCTCAGCACGGCGCTGGCAGTGAGGGACAGGGTATGGGGAAATTATGCTGCAGGGATGTGGAGATGATGTTTTGGGGATGGGGAGATGATGCTGCAGGGATGGGGAGGTGATGCTGCAGGGATGGGGAGATGATGCTGCGGGGATGGGGTGATGATGCTGCGGGGATGGGAAGATGATGCTTTGGGGATGGGAAGATGATGCTGCAGGGAGGGCTCAGGTCGTGCAGGGACATGGGAGGAGATCCCGCAGAGCCAAGGTGCTGGGGGTGCAGAGGGAAGCCGGGATGAGGTTCCCAGGTGCCTCTGTGAGGGTTGACAATGTCAAATTCCCCATGGATTCACGCGACTCCCAGAGCTGGGGCATGCCCAGGCATTGCTCTGCTCCTGATGCAACCCCAGGAGAGACCCTCCAACAGTGCCTGTGTAACCCAGGAGGACAGCACATGGCCATATACCACCCGGAGCAGGTCACATTGCAATTTGGTTCACTTCTCAGGCCACCCCACAGACTTTGCAAGCCATGCAGGCTCCCTAAAACCACCCCAGACTGGTAGTCCTCTGCCAGTGACAGCATTTTCCACTTTTGCAGGGCAGTTTCTAGGCAATGCACTGAAAAAAATAAGCGGCAGAGATAGTAGGAAGAGAGAAAAAGAGCTATATGGGAATCTTGTGTATCGTGCTAAACCCAGCGAGCTCTATTTTTGAACCAAACCAACAAATACTTGAGTGCCGCAAGTTTCTCAGCTGAAGGAGGCTCTTGAGGGAGCCAGATTTGACCTTCAGGCACTGCCAGGACTAAGTAACGTGCAAAGGTAGGGTTTGTCCCACTAAACTGAATGCCTGGAGCAGCTCCACGCTGCTCTCAAGGAGTACGAGTTCTGCTTTCTTTGAAGCTTTTCCAGCCTCAAAGTCCTGCCTGGCAATTACACCCATTTTCAGGTCTAAATTTGTTGGCCTGTCTCTAGACATATGCTGTATGCTATGATATGGAGCATTTGGGCATAGATTTCCGTGCAGCAGCGCCGTCTGCTTCCGAGCGCTCACACTGTGGCACTCTCTGCTCCTTCAGCACTGCGAAACCTACAGATTAATATCTCGATGTGCAGAAAACTGCTCTATGTGTCAATATGGGCAAGGAAGAGGTAAGCCCACTAGAACAGGGATGGAAAGACGCGTGGGGTCATAGCCCTGGATGGGGCCTGGGTCCTGTTGCTCCAGTTGGGTCCCAGTCCTCACCTCTCCCGTGCTTTTTCCCATGGTACTGACCATACACATCCAAACATCAGTAAGGAGAAGTGGGACTGCTCCCGGTCAGCAAATGCGATGTGGCAAGCACTATAAGGTGTGTTAAACCCAGCCCTGTGTCAGGTCTGCTGCTGCCCTCCCAAGCCTCATTCAGGATCTTTGGGCATGAGAGTCTTTCAGAGCCATAGTGGAAGCTGATTCTGATTCCCATCAGTAGGTTCCAGTGTTAACAATCGAATTGTTGACATGTCAAAGGGGACCTGTCCCAGGACAAGCAACATGCAGGTGAGGTCTCTGTGTCCAGACATTGAGGAACAGCATCCCTTATCTCCATAGGCACAGTGTCCCCTAGGGAAGGGCATACAGAGCCATGGCTCCTGCCCAGGGATGCTCCCCACAGCTCCCAGCTCTTCACTAAAGTAGGAGTGGCCAAAGCTGAAGACCTCTGCATTTCAGCACAAGCATGGCACCCAGCGAAGTGTCAGACCCCACTAACTCCATCCCACCACCGCAGCTCCCAGCTCTTCACTAAAATGAGGGTGGCCGAAGCTGAAGACTTCTGCATTTCAGCACAAGCATGGCACCCAGTGAGGTGTCAGACCCCACTAACTCCATCCCACCACCTGGTCATGGCTGGCTTTGCCTCCCAGCACAAGGAGGAAACACGCACTGAGCATGGTGTCCATGTCAAGGTCTCCACTACATCGTTAGGTGCCCTCAGAGCTGTGTGTAGGATGGGGAGCAGGGAGAGATGCTGGCTCATTGCCGTGGTTTGGTCCTGCTGGAGCCATGACTGATGGTGAAGGCTTGTGCATCCCTTCTGATGAGCAGCCCGGGAGACCCTACAGTCCCCAGGCCAGAGGAAACCAGGGGGTGAGATCGGAGCCATTTCTGTGACCCTCCCAGACTCCCATCATCAGTCAGAGCCTTCACCCATGATTTGGGGCTAAAGGGGACCCTTAACTCCACAGTATGAAATGTCACGAGTCTCCATATCATGACTTCTCCAAGTCCCATCATCCACTAAGTGAAGTCCTGGACCAGGTTGCCACACCACCAAAACCCCTTCCAAGCCCCAAACACCACGGGTAACACCACATCTGCTGGCTCATCCCACCTGCACCCGGATCCATGTCAGGATGAAGTCCCCTCTCAGCCCATGATCCTGCCACCCCCCTGGCCCCCTTCTCCCCTGCACACCACTGCCCCTAAAACAGCAGAAGCCAAGCGCCTTGCTCCCAGTCGCTGGAGAACAGCCAGGAACCACTTCCAGACTGCGTCACCGTATTCACGGCCTCTCTCAGGCTATATATAGTGGTGTGACTGCAGGTTTTTCTGGACGTTGAGTTGCTAAAGAGCGAGCGCTCCCCAGCCGAAGCAGCATGCGTCCTGATGGGGAGCTGAGCTGGAAGGGAGGTGCTGTGCGATCTTGGAGCAATCCTGAGCATCAACACAATGAGGTTTGCCTCACTGATGGATATCTGCCCTGCAAGCCATCAGCGTGCCGGGTTTTAAGACCTTTCCTCAGCAGTGAAGTGCATGCGGAGTTGTGGGATTTTTTTGTAGAGCCAATTTGGTTTTGACGCAGCCAAACAGATCTGGAGAGGATGTGAACCTCAGTGCCAAAAGCTGCCTCACAAGGAGGTCACGGCAAACAGAGAGGGAGAAACCGCTGCTGTGTTGCACATCGCATCCCCGGCCCTTCCAGCTGCTGTGGTCTGCAGGGTTTCTATGAGTGCCAGCTCAGCGGCACTGACTCAACCACCAACACGTCCCCCTCTTCCCCTGAGCCCCAAGCGCTCTAGCCTGGCCTGCGGCACAGCAGGGGATGGCGTGACTGCATCTCTGAGCACCCCACCGAGTCCCTTTGGCTCAGGCACAGCCCGTCGGCTGCCAGCCCTTGTGAGTCTCCTTCTGCTGCACTGCAATACCTGGGATGGGACCCAGGAGATACCATGCATGGGGCATGGGCTCTGTCCAGTCCAATGTCCTAGCTCAGAAGGTGGCCACCATAGGACATTTGTGGGAAGGTAGAAGAGATCCTATAAATCTCCTCTGTCAGTTATGAGCATTTTCTCTCCAGTGCTTTATCTCCAAGCACTGTGACTTAGTTTAACCCTTGCTAACCTAGACCAGACTTCAGTGACCCAGCAAGGAACACCAAAGCAACAGACAACCATGGTGTGACCCATTGCTCTCCAGGCCATAGAGTCCCGGTGCACCAGCTTCTGCAGCCACTGGTGGTCAACTTTACTTGACCTCTTCCTCTGTGATTGCTCCAGCTGCTTCATATGACCACAATGTGAACAGATCAGTGAAATGATCTGCATGAAAAGCAAATCTAAAAACCACAAGGACAGAGGAAGCTGGTGTGTGTGGTGGTCCATGGCCTTAGGCATGGCTCAGACATCTCCTTCCAGCTTTCAGGAGCTCAAATAGCTGCTTGTTGGAGTAAATCATGTGAAGAGGTGGAGCCGTCCTGTGGTGTTGCCCTTCCTATGAGCTCGGCCATGTTGACCTTATCACCGCACCACAGAATAGTTCAGCTTGGAAGAGACCTCAGGAGGCCTCTGGTCCAACGTTCTGCTCAAAGCAAGGTCAGCTGCAAGATCACGTTGTCCACTGGGGGCTTGAAAACCTCAGAGGATGAAGACGGTACAGCTTCTCTGAGCAACCTGCTGATGCTTGGCTGCCTTCATGGAGAAGAGAACATCTTTGTCACCAGTCTGAACTTCTCTTAATGCAACTTATACCCACTGCATGTCCTCCTCTAGCATACACTGCTCTGAAGAGACTGGCTCCATCTTCTCAATAACCTCCTCTCAGCTTCTGGAGGGCTGTTATTAGGTCCTCCCCGAGTCCTTCTCTCCTCAGAGATAAATCTTCCACCACTGCCGTTGTTCTTGCCATCCTTTCCAGCTGAGAGGAGGCCTTAGTCCTCTCCAGCTGCCCTGAGCAGTTATGACTTTCTTCACCCCAATCTCACTAAACATGAAGGCAGATGAGCAGATCACATCCCATCATTCTCTGGACTGGAACAATAAATAAACTGAATTGGCCCAGTTCAAGGTGTTCCTGTCCCTCTACCAATGCATGGGGCTATGAATACTCCTTGTCCAGAACACTTCTGAAAGAAAAAAGCAACTTTCCGTAAGAGCTCAACCTTCTATACGAAAGCAGAGATATTTAGTAGTTAAAACAATGGACAAGGAGGCACGATAGGTCTCAGGTAAATCCCTTAATCCCACCATGCCTTGATTTTCCATGCTGCTTCTGCAGGAACCAGGGGCTGAATACATGAAGTACCTGCACAGAAATGCAAGTGGTACCCAATCAACTCCTTCCCTGGCTGAGTTACCTGCCCCATGCTCCGATTTCACAGCCCCTCAGCATCAGCCAAAGCCAAAAGCCAGCCCTCACATAGTTAAACCTCTTCTGAAGGCGAGCTGTGTTTTTTTCCAGGATTAAGAGGAGTTGGAGACACCAGGAGTTGATTATATGGGTCGGAAGAAGATCCGTGCATCACCACCATCATCTGCCTACAACAGTGCCCCTACGATGTTACCTCAACAAACGTTGACCAACGCCAACCTTGGTTCACATGGAGATGTAGGTAGGAGATTATAACTGAGCAGGGATGTAGAAGGTGTGATTGAAACAGGTGATGGAGAGCAGTGTGGAAAACAGGCAATGTGAGGAGGAAGAGGAGGAAACCAGGGCTGACCATGTGGTCCCTTTTCCATGACAGAAGGCCATTTGTGAGCCAGCACAAAGATGAGAGCAAGCCAAGGAGTCTTTGGAAGACACCAGCAAGACTTCAAGAGGGTCAGGAGATCATAGGTCTCACCTCGAGCTACTCATTAGCCACAAGGACTCTGGCCTCTCAATCAGACTAATTACCGATTGCTCAAAGAGTAACACTTCCCACAGCTGCTAAACTTGCTGACGCTGGGCCCTGGGTGTCTTCTATTCTGGGAAGGGGGAGTGGAGTCTCCCAGGGTGAACTTGTGGAGCTGGGCAAAGCCAGGCTGGAGTGGAGATAAAGTCAAGGACAGCTGCAGCTGCTTGGCAATCGTTCAGAATGAGCCACGAGTCAGTGCCTTGGCTATTCTGGGACCAGCCGAGGAGCCAGTGCTGGGGAGAGCGGATTCAGAGCCTGTAAGCACATAAATGGACTGCAGCAGGACTGGGTTTGAGCAACGCCGTCTCGGAGGCAGAGCAGATACGTGTTTGTCAGAGACCTCATCGGAGACCTGCAAAGTCCCCTGGTCACCAGCAAGGAGCCACGCCTGCGTATCTGACATGGGATGTATCTACTAGACCTCCCAGGGGAGAGCCACATAGGGTTGCCAAAAGTCATACTGAAAAAAGGTGCTTCAAGCACTTTGCAGCCTTCCAAGATACACGAAATTGGGTCAAAGCCTTATCCCAGGGCTGGTGTACCTGAATTCAGCTGCTGCTGAAGCTTGCAGTGGAGGTTTTCCAGTTAGGAGTTTATTGGGGATGGGATGTTTCACCAGGTGAAGCCTGTGAGATTCCCTGAATCTGAAAGCAGTGACCCAGAGAAATCCTCTCAAACCTAAACCTGGAGCCTGACTGGTTTATGTGCTGCATTTCCCAGCTTTTGGGTGGGAGTGCTAGAAGTGGATGCTCCAATGTGACCCAGTGAAGATCTGCTCCCTGCCCCCAGTATTCCCATTCTGACCCAGTACAGCATGGCTGGGGCTGACCCGACCCCATCACACAAGCTCGGTACAGCTCACCTCAGGTCTCATATAGGCAATTAAACTCTTTGCAAGCTCACCCAAAGGACACCAGGTTTTCTGAGGTCACTCATTGGAAAGCAGGTATGATCTCATTAGGCAAATATTTATGATCAATATTGTCCACTCCTCGGCAATGAAGAGCATCACTTGGAGCAAGAAGCTATCCGGGGATGCTTAGGGTTGACAGAAGAGCCTGGCTTGAGCTTGAGCCTCTGCTCACCTGGCTTGAAAACACCTACATTTATTCTAAATATTTTTTTCACGATCCACCAAGAGATTAATTAGCTGCTTGGAAACCCTAGACGTTAATTATTGATTATGCAGAAGATTTTGTTCATCACAGTTGCTGAGCTTGTCAGTGCTGGGGGACCGGATGGCTGAGGATGTCAGGATGGAGAGGACGTCTGGATGAGCCCTGGAAAGTGGATTTGCCACCTGCTTCTCATGGTGGGCCTCGCTGCGAGGTAGCATGGCTCAAAAACAAGAAGCCAAGAGTGGGCCAACTAAAACACCTGCCTTGAGGGGACACAGAGCTGAAGCAAAGGACACCATCACCCATCCAAGCAACAGACTGGGGACCCACTGCACCCTGCAGTGCCCAAGATGATGGATGGGGCATGCAGAGCAGAGATAATTCACCACCACCTTTCCCTGGCCGGGACACTGCAGCACCCTATGAAGAAGGGTGCAGGGGGCTCCTACCAGCCCCAGCTCCCTGGGTAATGCAATGGTGGCGCAGAGCAAGCCAGCAGCTGCGGCGAGAGGTGAGATGCGGCGAGCGGCGGGTGGCAGTGATAAACCTCCTGCAACGCCCAGCAATTAATCTTGCGAGCAAGCGGTGAGTCAGAGTCACCCGGAGCTTCCTCCCCTCGCCCAGAACCAGCCACTGCCGTCCCCAGCATCTCTTGGCTGGCAGGACCTGCAAATGCCACCCGGGATGGAGGAGAGGGGTTTTTTTGTGCTGTGCCATCGATTGAGAGGTGCTGGTCCCCGCTCTGCCACATCTAAGGGCAATGAGACCCAGCAATGGGCACATGGAGCAGGGTGTTTTACTCCTGGCTTCTTTGGCCATTGCGAAAGCGAGATGCCATCTTCATGATAAAGCTTCGTATAAAGAGGTGTCAAATGCGAGGGGGCTGGAGGAGGTAGGGAGGGCTGGAGGCGTTGGAGTGAGGACCCCAGGAAGGAGTGGGCAAGCTGGGTGTTTCATTCACAGCAGGAAAATGCCCCCCCTGCATGTTCACCCCCACGCTTCCCCCAAACCTGTGGCGCTCCCCAAAGTTTGCCGAGCTTTCCAGGGGAAAAAGCCTCTTCCCGCCTTGCCCTAGGCATGAATGCAGTTTGCAGTTTTAACAGCAGATGTCTCTCCTATTATGATTTATAAAAATGCTTAAAATAAATAATGCAAACATATTTACAGGAATGAATTCCT
>NW_010184092.1:0-263 GCF_000695765.1 Mesitornis unicolor
GACCCCCGGCAGGTCCTGGGGGGATGGAGAGGCACCCCCAGACTCTCGTATGGCCCCAGCCAGGCCCAGACCCAGTCTCTGGATGGGATTTCTAACTGGGCGGGGATGGGGGGGATGTTGGGACGCCACAGCCGGGTGTGCCTGTGCCCTGGCCCCCTCCCCACCGCTGCAGGAGGAAACGGCCGTGTCCAGCCTTTCCCGAGGATGAGGATTTCCTTCCTCCCATTGAACGGGGACCCTGAGGTTAGCACGCAGCCGTGGGG
>NW_010184092.1:300-735 GCF_000695765.1 Mesitornis unicolor
GCCCCCCCCGATACACGGCCAGAGAGCCCATCCTCCCACAGCATGGCCGCTGTGGCTGCAACCACCATGGCTACAATTTTGGGGTTCCCAACGACACCAAGAGGGCTTAGAGGTCCCCCTCTGGGTCCAGCAATGTGACACTTGGGACTGCCCACCCCTGGGCAGAACCCCCCATCCCCAAAGGGTCCCTGCACCCCCCAGCCCCTTCCTCCTTGCAGGGACCTGGCCCGGGTGCAGTTTCTGGATCCCCTAAAAAAGGCTGCGGTGGGGAGCAGGGGACGCTTCTCCTTTTCCTTGAATGACAGCGGCACACAGGGGCTTTCCCGGGGGCCCCCAAGGAGGTGACGTCCCAGGGGAGATCCCGGGTGGGAATTCCCTCGGGTGCTCCTCGGAGGTGGCTTCATGGGGACCCAGCTGCCTTGGTGACCCCAGGGG
>NW_010184092.1:964-2521 GCF_000695765.1 Mesitornis unicolor
TCCCACACCTGCGCTACCGCGCGGGGCAGCCGTCCCGCCTGTGCCGAGTGGGACCCAGCACCGCCCGGGAGAAGCCATTGGGTATCACAGTGGGGTCCCGGAGGGCAGTGGGGACACAGGGAGCTGGGGACCATTCCCAGGATGTCCCCATGCTTGGGACCCCAGGGTAATGGCCATGTTGGTGAGTCAGGGAGCAAAAATCCAGGCAGAAATCCCCTTCACAGACCCAAAATGGGGCACATGCACAAGAACCAAGCTTCAGCCTCCCCTTTCCCACCGGGAATTCCCCCCGCTCCCCCCCGCCACTTCCCAGCGGACGCAGCTGATGGGAAGTGGCTGTTTTCCCCGAAAAGCCCATCCCGACATTCCTGGGAGGCCACGTTTGCCACCCCTGACACGGTCCCAGCTCAGTGCGGATGGAGGATGGACACTGCAGGGCACTGCAGCTGCCCCCGAACCACAAACCTACCCCATTCAGTTTCTACCCCCCACCCCAGCTCTCCCTTGTCCCCTCAAAAACACCAGCCTGGCCCCGGTTGGGGCACCGCAGAATCCAGAATTCTTCCTTAATAATTGTTTATGCCAGTAATAAAGCCAAATCCCTAAAGTGGATAATTAAGGGTTCATTTGCTCACTGCCATCTCATGCTGTGGTGGGTTTTGGGGCGAAAAAATCACCATAGGGGTGGTAGGAGCATCACCCCAGTGCCCACCCTGTCAGCATCCCTGCACCCTCGAAGGGATGGGGACCCCCAAGCAGCACCCCAGGCCCTGCTCCCCTCCCAGACCCAGAGCCATGGGGTCTCGGTGGAGCCTGGGCACCCAAATCCAGGAGGTGCCGAGTCAAAGCGACCACTGCTGCCCCCATCACTGCCTGACCTTGCCCAGGGCTCCCCTGGCCAAAACCGGGGCAGGACACGGTCCCCCGAGGCCCCGTCCTGAGCCAGCCCTGAATTAGCATATGCACACCCTCGTTAGCAATTACACACACACGGCCTCATTTTCCTCATCTGAACAAATCCACGGGAGCCAGGACGAGTGTGGAGCAGCGGGGCTGGACTCCCAGCTTTCCCCTGGTCCTCAGCATCACCTGAGACCGCTACAACTCATCACACTGGTGCGATGGAGCAGGGACAACCCCTGCGGCACCCAGGGCCCTGCCGCACCGCTGGCTCGTCCCGGGTGGCGTGGAGCAGATGGCGACGTGTGACACCGCGCAGTGCGGGGCCAGATGGGCCGCAGGAGAGCGGAGCTGTCCCCTCGTCCCCCCACTCTGCTCCCGCTGCCGTTTTACCCACCCGCCTCCGACAGCGGCCATAAATATTGAACTGCCCCATCCTCTGCACCGACAGCCGGGGGAAAGGCAGCTCCCGCCGCTCCGGCCCGGGTTGCACCGCACTCGCACTGGGGGAGGGAACACTGGGCTGAGACCCCCGTGATGTGGGCATAGCCAAGGGCACGGCCCCTTCCTGCAGCATCGCCCCGGGGTTGAGCTAAATTACTCCAGGGAACGAGGCTGGAAAGGTTTGAGGACCTGAAAGGTGGTGAACGGAGACTT
>NW_010184092.1:2578-2889 GCF_000695765.1 Mesitornis unicolor
AGGGGGAGCAGGCTGAGCACCCTGAGCCCTTTCGGGTGTCCAAGGGGTCGTAAGTACCTTCAAACCCCTGCTATGTCCCTGGGGAACCCATGGGCAGCAGCATCACCTCGCTGGCCACCACGGGGGTGTCCCGGGGGTCCTGGCCCCGCACAGGGAGGTTTGCAGGAGCTCCGGAGGCTGAGTCCCAACACGCAGCTGCTGCAGGACACGCCACGACCTGCAGCCCCGCAGGCACCCGCAGCCCAGGGCTCACCCAGGACGGGCCCTTTCCCGACACCGAGAAAGTTTCGGTGCCACAGCGGGCACGGACG
>NW_010184093.1:0-10639 GCF_000695765.1 Mesitornis unicolor
CAATTTATAGTGAATGTAACATTTATGGTATAGGATAAGTCTGTCAGCCAGCTTGGGTCATCTGCCCTGGCTCCTCCTAACTTTTGCACCTGGTTAACTCAAGACTGTCAAAGTTTCTTATCACTTTGTTCCCATGAAATAAAGTGTTGTAATCCTTACTAAATTGCAGTTTTCCTCAAAAGAAAACTGACTCTAAAATTCTGTCCCACTAAAACAGAACACATGGAAAAGCTGTTCCAGGAAACTGATTCAGTTACTTCAGCAAACTATAAGACTTGAGTTGAAAAAAATACAGTAACAGATTTTTGTCAAGTAAATGAAGAATATTAATATTGCACATGAAAAGACCTGATGTTAGAATGAAATAACGAAAGTTTCCTTACTGGAAGAGCATGAAATGTATCATGATTTGTACAGGAATATTTTTCAGTGTATCTTGCAATTGCATAATCAAACAACAGAGAAGAAAAAAAAGGCTGTTGTTTAGCATATCACATCAAAGACTGGCAAAAAGAAACTCTAAACCCCTCCTCCCAAGTAGTTAAAATAATGTACCTTGAACTAAGTACATTTATATTGGAAAATGATTAAAACAGTGTAAAATGTGTTATCGTAAACTGTATTGATGGCAAACTTCACCCTTTCAGACCTTCATGACAGCTAAAAAATTCTTTCTGTCAATATAACTGTGACAAAATCTCTCCTACATACAGTAGCACAGGAAGGACAGAAAAAGAGCCCAAATACAATTTCATTGAAATATATGATAAAACCTCCCATACTGACTTTGGTAAGGTCATGTTTAAGAAGAACATTCTATCAGACCCAAAGATGAATGAAATCTGTAATACTGCTGTGACAAAGTGTATTGCCACTGCTTCCACATTAAATATGTTGCATACATAACTCTTCCTCTGTGATATGAATTTAAAAATTAACTTTCATAACAGTACTGTAAAATCAGTGTAGATTTGTAGCAAGCATAGAATGTCCAAAAAATTTACTTCTCAGAAGTTTTTAGGGTATGTTTTTTTGCATTTACTCAAAAAATTATGTGAGATATGAACCCATATACAAATATTATAATTCATTCACAGGCAGCTTATTAAAAAGCATTGATCTCAGCATATTCATTGACTAGTAGTTGAGCACCATTTCCCAGGTTCAAGTGCACTATTATGCATTTGGGATAATTCAATTCATCAAGTTGCCTGGGTCGATCATACGGATATTTTATTTTGATACCATGAATATGAACCAGGGTTCAAATTACTCTGAAATATTTGAAGTACCATATATTTTATTTTATTAATTTATCAATGACTACACTTGTGGAAATAAAGTTTATTGCTTATTTCATGTAAAGCCTAAGATCTCAAGTCAGTGATGCTCTAAAATTTCTGGCACCAGTTCAATAGCAACAACAGAAACCCTCATTTGGGAATATGTAGGGATATGCAAAGCTTAATTAAACTATGAATGGGGAGTCATTGTATATAAAATGAAAGCTTAAAAAAGAAACAATTCCTTAGTAACAATATAAGATTAATATTTGCTTAATATTTAGGCAAATATACATCTTGACTTCCTGAGAGTTTTAATTCAAACCAGTCAAAAAGAATTTCAGTATTTTCATGTCAGTTTATTTTGCTGAGCTGAATTGTAGGTCTAAGGAATGCTTAGCACATAGATATGATGTCTGAAGGGCAGTTTAGGCAACCTTATTATATTAGGATTCAGAACATCTTTCTTTGGTTTGTAGTTTCTCCCTTGCTGCAAGCCTGGGAAAGGAACACGCTTAAAAGTTCATTAGCTTGGTAGAAATTAGAGAAGTCCTTTTGCAAGTGTATTGGTCATACTGCTCACAAACAATTAACTTGCAGTATTTTCAGGGCCTTCACTTACCTGCAGAATCTGGTCTTACAATTTTAGAATTCAACCAATCATGCTATATATGGTGAAAGTAATTAGGCTCCTTGTGCTAATCATAAACGTTAATATAAAATCAGCAGTATTAATATATTTTCTGGTTTTGTGAGGCTAACTGCTTTGCAGGGTTCCTCATCTGATTTATATTTTGCATGGAAGCACATGGGCTTTTAGCTTCTACTTTAGGTATATACGTAACTTGAATGCAAAGAGGAAAGGTTGGGTTAGTGTCAGAAAGAACAGCCAAGTAGTTCCAATTCAGGTAAATTACTCAAGAGGAAACAGCCCTGCAGTGATGTTGCTTTGAATGCCTTATGGGTTTCCTAAAAGTAACAGATACCTCCAGGCCTCCAAATTGGAAAACTTAGATCTGCTTCTAGGAAATGCACAATCTGGTAGCCTGGTTTCAAGAAAAGGTAATGTCTATGAACCACAGCTTCTCAGATGGATGTTGTAGGCTGTTCATTAAAGGACTAAATCATGGGCTTCAGCAACTACAAGGTTGTTTAAAGCTTCTCTACTCTATAAGTGTCCTTCAAGCTTGCTGTTCTCTTTTCTCTTGTCATTCTGTATACAGAATTAAGTGGAACAGATAACATTCTAAAATCACATTCATTGAATTTGAACTAGGCTTAAATATGACTAATGTGTACACCTGTTGTGTTCAAAGTTTTGCCTTAGAGGAAATATGCACAGAACTAAATTAAGGTGATTGATTCTACTTAAACATTTTGAAGACTGCATAAGAATGTGAGGCATAGTATTCCACTGCAATATCTGAAAGGTTTCTTAGACCAGCCTGGATATCTTTGCATCAGAGCATACAAAGAACTCTTATTCCTCTGGGCCGTTAAGATCAAATCGCCAAATTAGAGTCTGTAAGACAAAGGTAGATGACTTTTAAACTTTGTCTGCAAATACTGAAAGAAGTGCCCTCAGCCTTGGCACTGCCCCAGCCACACCAGCCACACTGTCCCCACTGCCTGACCCAAGCCAGAAATGACCTAATTGCTACTGCCTCACCTGAACATACCTGGCCCACAGAACCCAGTTCTGTTAACTATGCCTCTATGTTGGTCTTTGTGAGAAGGTACTTGTCTACCACACACTTCCTAACTTTATTTATGGGTGTTTGGATGGGTGACCTAACAGACAACTCAGAAATAACAAGAGAATTTCACTACCTGTTGCCACAGTTTAGCAGTTTTTAAATAGCAGCATATAAATGTGAAACACCATAATAAAATATTCTAATAGAGCTCCTCTGAAGACATTAAAAAATCCTAAACCATTTAGTGGTCTTCTACCCTTTTTTGTTGTTGTTGTCAAGCAAATCACAGCAATGAGAATGCCTACTTTTACTCAGAAGTCATTGAAAGATCATCTTTAAATGAAATTTTGTCTGACCACTGCCTAAAAGAAAGATCTAAAAATCCAAGGAAAAGCACTTTAGTTATCTCATATAAACTAAAACTAATTGTTGTTCAATAAAAGCATTGTTTTTTGAAAAAACCAAATCTATTCTTGTAAACTAAACATAAAAATTGATTAATTCAGAGCATAAATATCTCAAAATTTCTATCTGTACTGAAAGCATTCCCACTTTACATTTCAAAAGCTTAAATGTAAGCATGAAATATGCATTTAAAAGAAGAAGAAATAAAGGGATCCATGGGGTACACACTCTTTGAAATTAATATAATAATTCTAACAGAATTAGAATGACTCCCCTCTACTGGAAAGGGAAGTATGTTAAGCAACCTTGTCACCCTATTAGTGACGGGCATATGATCAGGTACAATAAAAATGAAAAAAAAAATTGTTAGAGCTTCCAAATACAAAATATGGAAATAGATTGTAGTTTCGTTTACAGGGATAAACACAAAACACTGCTTATTGCAGTACAGAAATTTTCTAATTAATTTTCTATTTTCTGTTTTTAAGTATTTCTGAGCTGTTTTTGCAAACTTCCTTCCAAATGATGGAAAATATCTCAAGTTTCTATTTTCTGTTAGTGTTTCAAAATACCTTAGCAAGACTTTTCCATTCTGTCTATGTGGTATTATTAACAATTCATTGTAAATGTATTGTCATAATATATAGAGATCTAGTGTTAACAATGTAAGTATAAACACTTCTAAATTCTTTTTATAACAGAATTTACAAGAAGTTAAGAAGATGAGTACAAGATGAGCCATCACTCTCTATTCCAAACAGAGCAATACTAGATTTTAATATGTTTTTCATTTATTTTATATCTGGAATCCAGATTTCTGCTTTAGGAAATCAGGCAGCTGCACCATGGAACTCTGCATTTATTGATGTATTATTTTATTTTAACATAGAACAGTAACAGACACAAGTAGTAGACAACAGTAACCAGACTCAAAGCTTAGCAGTGACATCAAACATAAAGGTTGAACCATTTTGGTAAAAAACCTAAATAGCCAGCCTGTAGTCATTATACAATAGATGTAACTTTTCATGAAACATGGAGATTTGAGGAAGCTTTTGATGGCTTGACTAATATTAATTAAGAAGCTGCTAAAACTGTAAAAAAAAGTTGCAAAACTCCTAAACACAAAAAGAAGTACGTAAAATAATTATTAAAAAAGCTGAAATAAAATTTCTGAAATAATTAACTTGGGTTAGAAATCTGAAAACAACTTTCATCTCAAAGTTTAAAGAATTATCAGTACACAATAAAATATTCCAAGAAAAATAGGTTAGATTACAAGATTTCAGAGAAGGTTGTGCTAGGCCAGATCCACTCCAACAGGAATTATTCAGGAAGAAACTGGAGGATATGAAAGGATGGCCATGACTTCCAAGTTGTTGTACATTAAGTAAGCATCATCACTAAAGCATAGCACACCCACAACACCACAGGAAAGGCCAAGTACAAGATTCCCCCAGATTTCAGCTGTTTTGCAGGCAAGTGACTATGGTGCCATCCAAGCCTTGTATCAACACCTCAAAAACAGATAGATAATGAAAGGCTAAACTGGACATTGTGTTGCTGACAGAACATACTAAACAGTTAGACAGGCTTATGTTTCCAACATACTCGGGTGTTCAGCCTTTCCCTTGCCCTAAACATGGAAGCAAGACAGACTTGGACTTAAACTTGAATTTATCTAAATGTGTAAAAGGGCAGATGTAATAATACCAGTGTTCAGAATTTTAAAAATATGTTTTCCATCCTGGAGGTGCAAAAGGAATACAGACGAGTTTCAAATAACAACTGTAATTAATCCCCTGCCTTGCCACAGAGGTTGGAAGCACACCTCTTTGCAAGCAAACTGTTCCCTATCCTATCTGGAGTAGTACCTGAATGGGTACTACTCCAGATATGTTGCCAGAAGTGGAAACCAGCTGACTGTGGCAGGAGTGGGAAATACTATGAAGAAGTCTTTAATTTGGGTAAGGCTTTAAACTTCTATCTGTTTCTCAGTTACGTTATATGCTACTCTATACTTACCTGGCCATATAATGGCTACCAAACAGATTCTTTAAAACACCAGAAGCTGGGGACAATGTAATCCTTTTACTGGGTTTGTGTGGCAAGGTTTTGGTAGTGGGAGGGCTACAGGGGTGGCTTCTATGAGAAGATGCCAGAAGCTTCCCCCATGTCTGATAGACCCAGTGCCAGCAGGCTCCAAGATGGAACTTTCACTGGCCAATGCTGAGACACTCAGTCATGGTGGTAGTGCCTCTGTGATAACGTGTATGAGAAGGGGAAAAAACTGCTGCACCACAGCAGCTAGGAGTGAGAGAAACAACTTTGCAGACACCAAGGTCTGTGAAGAAGGAGGGGGAAGAGGTGCTCCATACACCACAGCAGACTCTGCTGTAGCCTATTGTGAAGACCATGGTGAAGCAGGTTGTTCCCTTGAAGTCCATGGAGGTTAACAGTGGAGCAGATATCCTATTGCAGCTCATGGAGAACCCCATGCCAGAGCAGATAGATGTGTCTGAAGTAGGCTGTGACCCCATGAAGAATCCATGCTGGAGCGGGCTCCTGGCAGGACTTGTGACCCTGTGGGGGACCCACACTGGAGTAATCTGTTCCTAAAGGACTATCTCACAGGGGAGGGACTCCATGCTAGAGCAGGGGAAGAGTATGAGGAGAAAAGAGCAGTGGAGACACTATATAATGAACTGATCACAACCCCCATTCCCCATCCCCCTTGTGTCACTTTGTGGGAGGAGGTAGAAAAGTCAGGAGGGAAGTTGAGCCTGGGAAGAAGGGAGAGGTGGAGTGAAGGTGTTTTAAGATTTATTGTTATTTCTTGTTATCCTACTCTGATTTCATTAGTAATAAATTTCCCCAAGTCAATTCTGTTTGGCCTGTGACTGTAATAGTTGACTGATCTCTCTGTGTCCTTATCTTGACTCATAAGTCTTTTGTTTTATTTTTTCTCTCCTGTCCAGCTGAGGAAGGAGAGTGATTAAGTGACTTTGGTGGGCACCTGGCATTCACCCAGTGTCAACCCACCACACTCCTTAGAAGACTACTGTAGGGTAGTGGTAGAATAGTTAGATCCCATAACAATTTGTGATATGTGAGAGACCTGAATTATTACTGTATGTTGGTGAACTGTTAATCTTGTTTCTCCATGTGAAATGTCTTTTAAAATAAATAGAGGAGTGATTTACCTCTACAGGGTAATACATAATCATTCAAGGTATTCTTTAAAGAGTGTATGTAAAAATACTGCTAAATATTTGTGCAATGGCCTGCTCCTGTCCATTCTACAGTATGCAAATAGAGAATGTGCCAATGTACTGATAAAACACCAGTATGTATGTCCTTTGGTTTTATTCAGAAAGCAGTCCAAAGAGATAATGTTAATGAGGGAACAAGAACAAATGTGTATGGAAGCTGAGAATAAACCTTAAATTCTTGTCAGATATATTTATCTTTCCACTGATTATTCTTTTAGAATTTAGAGAAGCTTATCTGGTATTGTAATCTGGCATTATTTGTCACTGCTATTTGCCTGTAAGATGCAATTTAGCACTGGACCACGGCTGGATAGTAGCCCTGCAGCAGGCATAGATGTTCACAGATACCAAGCCCAACAAATCTAGCAGTAACAGGGAAACAATAGTAACATCCAGTCCGAAGTAATTCCCTTCTCAAAGATTGTGAGCAACAAGCTACTCTTAAGAGCTGAAGAAGAGTAACAAGAAGAAAGTGAAAGCAAAAAATACTGCATTACATCCAATATAACCTTCCCTTGTCCACAGACTATGGCAAATTAGGAAATACTGCTTATTCTACTGTGAGAAGCAGGAGACATAAAACCTGTCTTATTCTCTTCCAGCTACTATGACATCTCACTGGGATCACAGGAAACCTCTTGACAGTTGCCCTAATTTATATTTAAGGGATCAGCCCTATGGATAGTCTATAAAGCTTATTTATCCACATCCTCCAGAACATTCCTATTATGTTACCTGCTACTCCACAGCAAAGAAGAATAGCTTTTCTGTTCACAGCCTCCTTGATGCTGGAACTTAGATATGTGGGTAACAAAAGGTCAGTGTACAGTATTCCAGCAGTGACATGCCTTGCTTCTTTTCCTTCAAAGTGCAAATTTTCTCGCAATATATTTTACTGTTGAAACAGTACTTTTGCCACATGCACAAATATCAGGCAGTCAGCAAAAGTCATGGTACTGCTACATTCAAACACAGAATTTCATCATGTTGAAGGTTTCAGTCCATCTGAAGACGTATGGATCTGATTTGAATAATCCACACAAAGCAAAAGATATGAGTCAGTGGTGTGACTAAGAATGAAACAAAATTGCTTCCCCACACCTCTTTCCTTTCTACATCATGAATAATTTCGTGCTTTTACTGTGTGATGCATGATCCTGTGCTTGGACTACTGACTATATCTGAGAGACACAGGAAGAAGAGTATGTAAATAATGATGAATTAAAGATAATATGAAATTAAGGAAGGGAAAAAATCTTCTAAAAATATCAAATGTACAGGACACAAGGCAGAAATATTTCTCTTTGTTTCTTTTACCTTCTTTTACCTTATAATTCTGTATGTACTTGAAGAGATGGAGACAAAGGGTCAAATATGACATCATCTGTGATGATGGAAAAGTTATCAAATGTCCTTATGGACATAATGCCTTGAAATAATGTCTGCACTGATGTTTCCTGCAGTGATATTCCTTACACAAACACAATGAAAGAAAACATTTATTCTTTCATACTCTTTCTATTCTCTTTGTCCTTTGGCAGGAAGCTTCTGGTTTTTGTCTGCTTGCCAGCTGTGATGCAGTCATCTGCACTCTGTGGTGAAGACCTAGATGGCCTAATTTCCACCTAGGGCTTTTGCCTGCAGTCTTCTACCGGCTTAGTGCTTCTGGAAGTTTGAAGCAAATCAGTAATTGAGCAGTGCAGCTGGGGTGGAATCTAGATCTCAGTGCAGTTCTGCTCAGAGATTTGATTGCTACTTGATTTCATACAGAGCTGCGTTAACTATAACATCACTGCACCCACAGTTCCCATTAAGTAATTTCAGGAAACCTGAGCCCACCAGAAGCACAGTTCCTAATACAAAGTATGCTTCCAAAAGAGGTAGTTTGGTTTTGTTTGTTTGTTTTTTTCCAAGGCCAAACTCCCTCCAATGTGCAGCAGTCTTCCTTCTACCTTCATTGTAGACAATTGAAACACATGAAGAAATATTTTTTTTTCCTTCCTTCTATTTCCCATTGTTTGTGATAGGATGGAAAGTATATTTAAACTTGTCTGAGAATGAAGTTTGTCTTTAGGTAAAAATTCAATTATTTTCTAAACCTTTTAACATTTGATTTCCACTGGCTGAATCAGAGCCCTCACATTCATCTTAATAATTATCATTATTAAGTTGGTAATTTTTTATGTAACATTTGAAAATTTATAGATTTTAACAGTCCTCTCCCCCAAAAATAAACCCCAAAACCAAAAAAACTGCAAAGAATAACTACTTAACTCTGTGTACTATACTGCCCGTAGAATTTCACAGTTAAAATCAGCCTCTGAGTTTTCAGGGTCTAAACATCAGAACACAAAGGAAAGAGAGGTATTTTGGTGAGACTGTGACTCATTTTCTATCCTTAGTTACCTGGGGATATATTTGTATTTTCATACCCAGAAGTTTTCTGAGTGCCATCGATTCAAGGTGCTTGGTCATGTGGTGTTCCAGCTCTGTATCAGAACCAGAACAGAGCATCTTTTCTTCGTCATGCTTGAAAAGGAAACCTGAGTACACAAACCAGATGTAGGCCATTACATGCACTGATTTCACTGGGATTTCCATTCTGATTGTCAAGAATTAATTTGGAATATGATTTCCTCAGAATCTTAACCTAATACTTCACATGGTTTCTCTGGTCTGTCTTTATATGAGGTGGAAAACATAATTTTCCCCTTTGCTCTTCATCTTTCTTCTCTATGTGGACCCTTATCTTGTAAGTGTAAATGTGTTTGATGACATGAGCAATGGGACTACTCAGAAGCTTGGAGTTAATCTCCTGCATAAGTGTTTCTGGGATGTAGGTCTTAGACTGTAAACAGTTCAAGGCTTTCCTGATAAGGTGCATTTTTGCCCTAGACAGAGGATTGATTTTCTCTATGCATTAGTGCTACTAGGCAGTACTAACAATGAATCTTATATTCATAATTACATGGATCTCAAAACTGTGCAGATATATTTGGACAAATCTAATTTATTTGATAATCAACTTTATTGGTATTATTAAGTAAGAGTTCTGTGCAAAGGTCAGGCAGGACACAAATTCATTTAAAATGGCTATTTACTTTAATTTCTTTTATTTCCCCAGAGGCATGAACAAATTGCTTACAATTTTTAGCTTTTCATGTTTCCTGCATAATATATGCAGGACTCATGACAAAATGTTTTGTTACTTCTAGAAGTGATACCAAGATGAATTTAAGGGACTTAGTGAAGTAATAAAGGAAAGAAAATCTAAAATGTGAATGTGTGTGTGTGTGCGTGCACATGCATGTGTGTGTAAATAAGTAACTAAGGTGCAGCGTCTCATTTCTTTACCAGAATATACTGTTGTTTTCCCTGTCCCCTCCTACTCAGCATGAGTCTAATTCTCTCTCACTAGCTGTTTATTTTAAACACATAAACCTCTAGTAACGTAAAATACATGTTTTCATTCTTCAGTTTTTGAAGTGTATTAGCTAATTACTCCCTTTTACTTTAAGTAAATTTTAAAATAATTTTTCCTTCACAATCATTGTTTCAATGGCTTACTTTCATGCATGCAGGAGATTAATTTTTCAAGTTTCTTGATCAACCCTCAATATTTCACATCCTCACTACATGTTCTAGTACTACATTACTCCATATTTTAAGGTCTTTGTCTTCCTTTTCATACATAAGAGCAGTGTTTCACTTTTTGTCTAAACACATCTTTATTTGGGAAAAAGTTCAGTTCTGCTGTATTTTATTATAAATTGTAATTTACTTTCCTTTTTCATTAAATTTTATTGATGAAATTATTTTTCCTATATATCTTTATACTATTTTATCTGTTAAAATTAAATAATACTTCCTTAAAACTTATAAAAACCAACAGATGTACAGTGAGTGTAAGGGAGTTGCATTAATGAATTTGATAAATATTTTAAACACAGTGTTATGGTTTATGGGTTACCAGCCTGAAAAG
>NW_010184094.1:0-323 GCF_000695765.1 Mesitornis unicolor
CTCGTCCGCGGCTGGCTCTCGTCGCCTGGCTGTGCCCGCAAGGGCCATCATGAGGGACTCATACACGGTGACGCTGCCCGAGGAGCCCCCCGCGCTCCCCGACCTTCACAAGGACCTGCGTCCTCGCACCTCTATGCCGGGGTCTCTACTGGTCTCCACCTTCGTCGGGCTCGTCCTCAACAAGACCAAGGTACGAGCCCTGCGACTGCCTGCAGCCCCTGTCCTCCAGCTTGGGGGCAGAGAAGAGGGTGCAGGGGTGGCCCCTGCCCTCGCTGGGGAGCGGGGGGTACCCTGTGGCATCTCCTGTGCTGGAGGATGGGGGT
>NW_010184094.1:352-7059 GCF_000695765.1 Mesitornis unicolor
GGGCTGAGGTGCCCTGGTGTTGTGCGGGAGGGGCAGGGAGCAGGTGAAAGCACGTGTCAGGACACCTGGGTCCCTCTCCCAGCCCTGCCTCTGCGGTGACCTTGGCCAAGCGCCCGTGTCCCAGCCTACCCAACGCAAGATAGGGGCTGCCGGCCATCCTGGCCCCTTGGCAGTGTCACCGGACCGAGCTTGGCTGCCCCTGGAGCCACAGGGCCAGGCAGAACTCCCCCTGTGGGAATGGCAGAGGCAGAGGGCAGGGTCTGTGCACTTATGTAAGTCTGGCTGCTCCGGCTCTCCTGCTGCCCCAACAGGCGCTTGGCATGCGGACCTGGATGGGGCAGGACAGTCTGGGTCTTATCCCTTGTCCCCGTCCCCTCTCCCCCATCCATCTCCTGCAGTGCAGCCTCGGGGACTCCCCAGCCGCCGCCGCGTGAGCCAGCTCTCCTTCGCCTCCTCTGAGCAGCGCCGTGTCCTAGATAAAGCCCTGGACGGGCGAGGGGGATTAGCTGGAGTTGAGTCACCCAGGGGAGGGAAAAACGAGGGGGGGTGGAATAAGACCTCAGTGTACAAAGGCTGGTGGCATGGTATGGGGGGCATCTGCCACCCACCCGGCCCTCCCCTGGCGTTGCTTCAGCCTCTAGGAGGGTAGCCCAGGTTCTGGCCTGGCCTGGCAGTGGGTGAATGCCAGGACGGTGGGGAGGTTTACCTCCGCATTGTTGGGACACCTGGTCCCTCCTGGCACATGGTGGGAGCTGCCCAACCAGGGCAGCTGGATGAGCAGTGTCCTGGTGGGGATGGCCAGGGCAAGTTGGGGCAGCGCTCCCCCTAGCACCGTGACCTTCCCTGCAATAGACATGGGGGCACAAGCAGCAAGGATCTGGGGGGTCAGCCCCTTCAAGGGGCCACACAGACCCACATCTCCTGCTGCCTGTTCGGCCCCATCTGCGCAGTGACCAGAGCCTGGCCAGCTTCTCCAGCCACAGTGTGGCACTGACCTGCCACAGCCTGCTGGCACCCCCTTGCCTGGGGGTCCTCACCCAGGAATAAGCAGTGGGGTTACTGGCACTTTTGCACAGTGCTGGGCACTGTGGGGACACTCACCCGCAGCGGGGTACATGGTCAGTCCCGCAGAGCTGTGTGCACCCACATAGGGTGGCCGAGTCCCCATTGGAGCCGGTCCCCCCTGTGGTGGGTGATGCCTGCGCCGTCGCTAAGGAGCACGTGTAACTGGATCTGGGTTATTTTGGGCTGCTGTCAGGGCTGGGTGCTCAGCCCCTCCCACACACACACCAGCTGCTGCTATTTTGGAGCTGCTGGGCCCCCTCCTCTTCTCCTCCCCCTCCTCAAGCCTGAGGTAGGCAGCTGGGGCATTTACCTGAGAATCCTTAAAACCTGGTCAAGGTGGGAGGGGCATGGCCATCAGGCTGACCCTGGAAACCCTGATTGCCCACCCCACCCTGCTCTGGGCACAGCTTCAGGGAGATTTGCCCCACCACTTCCTTCTGCACCAGGCTCGCATGCAGAGATGGGTTCGGGACCCCAGGTTCCCACTGCATCCTCGGCACCCGGTCCCCCATGCTGGGAGAAGGGTGGGCAACCCTGTGGCCTTCCAGATCCTTCTGCGCTCTCGGTCTCTCCGGCAAAGAGTAGTGATGTCTCCTGGCCCCCAGGCCCAGCTGCCCATGACTGTCTCTGCTCAGCCTGAGCCTGCCCAGTTCAGGGGGTACCGGGGGACCAGGAAGAGCCCCATGGCAAAGGCACAGCACAGGCAGGTCAGCGAGCAGTTGGGAGGGCACTGCTGGGTGTACAGTCCTGTCCCCTGGGCTGACTGCCACAGGGCTGGGCTTGCACTTTCCTTGGTGGACTTTATCCTGCGAAACAGCTATGCTGAAGTCTGGGCTGCATTTGTGCAGGGTGCCCTGGAGGTGACACCCAGCGTAGATAAGGAAGGTGGCAGTCAGACACCGGGGCATCTCCTGCAGCCACGGGGCAGGCATAGGGCCCTGCCACCCTCCAGCTTCCTGGAGCTGGCACGGGAAGGCAGCAGGGGCAAATGGCCTGGCCTGCAGCCCAGGGCATGGGGCAGCGGTCCCACCAGGCAGGGAGGACTTTGAGCCCTGTGCGTTGTCCCGGGCCAGGGAGCCAAGCAGCAGCAGCCAGGCAAGCAGGATGGGGCAGGGCATCCTCAGCCACAGTCCTGTGTGCAACCAATGCAGAGAGCTGCTGTGGTGCTGGCTCTGCCCATGATGCCCACAGGGGGATGGACAGCCTGCTTGCACGTGAGGGTCTGCTCCACCTGGATGCCTGTAGCACCGTGGCCTCACTGGGCTGCCCACAGGCACAGCCATCCTGTGCTGGGCACCGTCTCAGTCCTGCTCTTTCTCTCTGCAGAGCTCCAAGACAGTGCAGGGACTGACAGGCCTGCGAAACCTTGGCAATACGGTGAGTGCTTGCCCAGGCACCTGGCTGCGCAGCCCCAGCTCACACGATGCTCTTCTGTGGGCACGTCTGTGGGGCAGCGGGGAGCCCCATCCCTTTGCCTCACCCCCAGCACCCATACTCTTGCCCCGGTGTCTTCCTACATCCCGCTCCCAATGGTGCTGGCAGAGGAAAGGGTTCCTGTGCTCTGCACTGCTTTGTCCCCATCCTCTGCCCACCCACCCAGGTGTCCCCCCTGCCTCCCTCTGCTTCCCGTTGCCATGGTTTTCTCTTCTGCCTCCCCCAGTGCTTCATGAACTCCATCCTGCAGTGTCTGAGCAACACCAAGGAGCTGCGGGATTACTGCCTGCAGAACCAGTACCTGCGGGACCTCAACAACAACAGCCGCATGCGCACCGCGCTCATGTCAGGTAACCGTCAGTCACTGGCCCCCATCTCCGCACCCTGCGGGGCTTCCCTGCAGCTGTGCCGCTCACCTGCCCCTCTGCCCACAGAGTTTGCAAAGCTGATCCAGCTGCTCTGGACCTCGTCCCCCAACGAGAGCGTGAGCCCCTCTGAATTCAAGACGCAGATCCAGAGATACGCCCCCCGCTTCGTCGGCTACAAGTAAGGAGTGTTGGTACGGGGGTGGCAGGGGGAAGCCGAGCCCTGGCTGCCCCTCACTGGTCCTTTGCAGCCAGCAGGATGCACAGGAGTTCCTGCGGTTCCTCCTCGACGGGCTGCACAGCGAGGTGAACCGTGTGCTGGTGCGGCCACGGGCCAGCACGGACACCCTGGACCACCTCCCGTAAGTGCTGGCTGGGTTGGAGGCAGAGGACAAACCCCACAGACAAGGTCATTGCCTGCAAGCCTGGCTCAGGCACGGTGACCCTCTGGGCTGGGTTGCAGGAGCTGGTGTCGCCCAGACCACACTCAGTACCACTCTGTCTCCCCATCTCTTGCAGTGACGATGAGAAGAGCCGCCAGATGTGGAGGAGGTACCAGGAGAGGGAGGACAGCCGCATCAGTGGTGAGCAGGGCCGTGGGGAGAGGAGGGCAGGGCTCAGCTGGTGGCAGGGCTGGGAACCAGGGGTCTCACCCTTTGTCCCATCCCCACTAGACCTCTTCGTTGGGCAGCTGAAGAGTTCACTGACCTGCAGTGAGTGTGGCTACTGCTCCACAGCATTCGACCCCTTCTGGGACCTCTCCCTGCCCATCCCCAAGGTAAGGGGCTCGCACTGACCCCCGGTCCCCTGCTCTGCACACTCTGTCCCTGACCTGTGCTGTGCTCCTACAGAAAGGCTATGGAGAGGTGACTCTCATGGACTGCCTACGGCTCTTCACCAAAGAGGATGTGCTGGATGGGGATGAGAAACCGGTATGGGATGTTGGGCACGGGGATAGGTGGGCTTGCCTTGGTGCAGGCTGGGCCCCTTTCCTTCCACGTCTGTGTTGTCAGGACTGTGGGCTTGGTGGATGGTGGGGCTGGCCTCTGCTCTCACCCTCCTGCTCATGCTGTGTTTCCCATAGACATGTTGTCGCTGCAAAGCCAGGACGAGGTGCACAAAGAAATTCAGCATCCAGAAGTTCCCCAAGATCCTGGTGCTTCGTATCCTTCAGGCAGAGGGATGGGGCCAGGGGGTGCCGTTGTGGGGGCAGGTTGTTTCTTGCAGGCTCCCCTTTGTCCCTTGGCTCCTTAACAAGACCCCTCAGACCTCAAGCGCTTCTCGGAGGCCAGGATACGAACGAGCAAGCTCACCACTTTTGTCAACTTCCAGCTGAAGGACCTGGACCTCCGGGAGTTTGCCTCGCAGAACTGCAGTGAGTGGCAGGCCCTGTGTGGCTCCAGCCCCGCTGGGCTCCCAGCAGCTCCTGGCTGGGTCCCTCATGCCTCCTAGGGTGCGGCAGCCTGTGGTGGGTGGCAGAGGCATGGCAGGGTGGGAGCCACAGGTATCCAGGGTGTTGGTCCTTTCCAGCTCCATGCTGAGCACCACCCTTGCTCCCTGCAGACCATGCTGTTTACAACCTCTACGCCGTCTCCAACCACTCGGGCACCACCATGGGGGGACACTACACTGCCTACTGCAAGAGCCCTGTCTCCAGCGAGTGGCACAGTTTCAATGACTCCCGGTGAGGCTGCACATGGGACAGGGGTGGCTGCAGGGTTGGGGCGAGTGGGGACCCCTGCCCAGGGCATCCCGGTGCCTTATCCCCACTGCTCACAACTCATCTCCCCATCTCCGCAGTGTTACCCCGATGTCATCCAGCCACGTCCGCAGCAGCGATGCCTACCTGCTCTTCTATGAGCTGGCCAGCCCGTCCTCCCGCATGTAGCCAGCCCTGCCTCCCTGTGCCACCCCTCGGAGCCAGCCCCTCCAGGTGCAAAGAGGGAGTTGAAGAGGAGAGACCCCAAGGTGGCTGCAGCAGGAGGCTGGAGGCAGCCAGGAGCAGCCCCCAGGCAAGGGAACCAGGCAAGAAGTGAGGAGGGCAGCCTGCCATAGGGCAGGGCCCAGGCAGATCAGGCACCTCCTGGTTACTGGTGTTTGGTTTATACCTTGGGGTACGTTTCAGTTTTTTTCTCCTTTTTTTTTTTTTTCATTTTTTTTTCCTTTTGGTGGTGTGTAATAAAAATACTGAGCAAGGGACTCTGCTGGCATGGGGCTGCCTGCCCCATTGGCTCAGTCAGCACCTCTGCTCCCCTGGGGAAGCGCCCCGAGCTGGGGACCCAGGAGAGCCTCTCATATCCCTCCTGGCCTCTTGGAACTCCTCTTCTGCTTGGCTGTCCCAGAGGATTCATGAACTACTTCCAAACCTCCTGGCACTGGACCCTGGCCCTTGGGTTGCCTCTGTCCTGTCTCAGGCAGCACAACCCCACCAGCTGCCCCATGCACACTCCTCAAAGCAGCCTGAGTTCAGGCCCAGACTCATAGATGGGAGGGAGAAAAACATTTTGTGGAATTCATATGTATTTATAGTGGACTTTGCTCAACCTGGAGCACCCCACTGCTTCCTGGCACTCCAGGGACTTGCACTGGGGGATGCTTCGGGTAGGTTTCTACCTGCCTCCTCATACGACGGTGCCTTAAACCATTTAGGGTAGTGGGAGGCCATGGGAGTTGCACAAAAACATCTGTCCTGTGGAGGAGAGGGAAGGGAGGACAGTGGCTTTCCAGGACCATCTGCAATTGGGGCTTTTCTTCTCCCTGTGATCAGAAGCCCCCCTGGGTGCCTGGGGATGCGTGTCCCCACCCGCCCTGCTGCTCTGTCCTCCAGCTGGCAAACGCCAGTGGCCTTTTTAGCCTTTTCTCTAATTTATTCTCCTCCCTATCCTGCCTTGCCTGAGGTGCAGCAGGAGGAGAGATGGGCCCAAGCCGGCACAATCCCAGCTCAAGCCTGTGAGGCAGCCAGCAACACATCCTGCTTCACCCTCGCTGGCCCTGCGGGCATGGACAGAGCTCTTGCACCATGAACATCCTGACAGGGCTCAGGGGAGGGCAGGATAGGATGGAGGGGCTGCCCACGGCAGGTACCGGACTGGGGCAGCATAGCTGCTTGGCAGGTGGCTTGTTTACTGTGTAAGCAAGATGGGCAGGAAGTGTCTCATACAAGGGAGACTTGTGCAGGAATAAATTTTAGCTTGAAGATAGCTCTGTGTCTGTGTGCTTGTCTCTGGGGGGGGGAACTGAAGGACTGTGGCTCCAGCAGCGGGAGGAAAGCCACCACTGGTGCTGGAGCAGCTTGCCCAGGAGCACCCATGTCCTGGGGCTTGCCTGGAGGAAGGGAGATGTGGGTGCAGGTGGCCACCTGCAGTGCCCAAAGGCAGAGGGAGCCCTTCCTCCTCCTCCAGCTCTGTGGAGCCCCACAGCGCTTGTGCTCTTCCACCAAAGCCCCTGAACAATGGCCCCTTTCTCCCCTGCTTAGGGATGGAGACAAGCACGGAGGCACTAAGGGGCAGTGGGAATGCAGGTGGTGGTGCTCAGGAGCCCAGGGCTGGGGAGGTGTGAGAAGAGGAGGGACACATTCAGCTTGGGCTCCCTGACACAGTCCCTTCAGTGCTGCCCTGTGCCGGTGGGGAGCCTGGAAGCAGCAGGCAAACCAATGCACCCAAAAGCAGGGTCCCCAGCAGGACAGGCTTTCAGCAGGGCGGGTGTAAGCACACCTTCCCCTTTAAGACGCTGGTTCTCTGTGCCAGAGCCTGACCTCGGCATCCTCAGCTGAGCTGGATTAACGGGGTGAGGGGGAAGGGGCCTGCAGCGGGGACTGGGGCCGTCAGCCTCCCGGGGCTCCCC
>NW_010184094.1:7208-8103 GCF_000695765.1 Mesitornis unicolor
TCAATGGGGCTGGCGGCTGTGCCTGGGGGCAGAGCACACTGGGGAGGCTTTTAGCCAGGTTGCATTGGGAATCGCCCGCCGTCATGAAAGACTTCACTGAAATCACGCTTTGCCCTGAAGCTCTGGACCACAGCAAGGTAGGACTGGAGGTGGGGGTGCTGCCTGGAGGGTCCCTGCCTGGCCACTTGTGTGTCCTTGCAGCAGTGTGACCCACGCTCACTGTCCTGCAGACGGAGTTCTGCAACCCTGTCTTTGAGGGCGAGGAGCCCCGGGCAGTGCTGAGCACCAAACACCCACCAGAGGAGGACAGGAACAGCCCTGCATCGCCCCGGGATGGCCTCGGTACCCGCCTGGGGGTTTGTACACATGTCCCTGCCCACAGGTCCACCAAGAGCAGCCACGGATCTAGGAACAGGGTGGTGGAGCAAGCTCCCTGCAGGGCTCTGGGGCTGCTTAGGGGACCCATAGCACCCTAGGGACAAAAGGTTGGGATGTGTCCGGTTAGGGCTCAGCTGGCCATGCAGGGAGGTGGCAGGGTGGGGATATGGCTAGGAGCACCCTGCCTCTGCCCGCTTTCAGCCAGCAGCTCTGGGGCCAGGCAGGCTGGCAGTACCACGCCGACTGCAAGTTCACCTGGCTCTGTGTGGCTCTGATGAGTGCCATCCTCCTCTTCCTCATCGCCCTCTTGCTGGGCATCATCATCCACCGTGAGTGCCCAAGCAGGGAGGGTTGGGGGACGGTCTGTGACCGTGGGGAGGACATGGGGCTGGGTAGGCTTCCTAAGCCCCTTCCCTGCACTGCAGCCATTTCTCCCTGCTGAGGCTGAGCTGTCCCTGCTCTTCCCTGAGCACAGAGCTGACAGCCCCGCAGCCACCCAGAGCCCCAGCAGCAGCCC
>NW_010184094.1:8119-8939 GCF_000695765.1 Mesitornis unicolor
CGCCACCCCCCCAGCACCCACTCAAAGGGATCCCCCGGCCCCCAAAACGGCTGCCACGCCAACCCAGAGCTGGCTGCCCACGGCCCTCACTCCAGCACCGGGTAAGTCTCGTGTGGGGCAGCGTGCCAGGATGATGGTGCCCTGCAGCACTAGCTCATGCCCATGCTGTTGCCCGGTGCAGCCTGTGGCGGGACCTTGCGGGCCCCCAAAGGCTCCTTCAGCTCTCCCAACTACCCTGGCCCCTACCCTCCCAATGCACTCTGCATCTGGCGCATCGACACGGCCCTCACTCCAGCACCGGGTAAGTCTCGTGTGGGGCAGCGTGCCAGGATGATGGTGCCCTGCAGCACTAGCTCATGCCCATGCTGTTGCCCGGTGCAGCCTGTGGCGGGACCTTGCGGGCCCCCAAAGGCTCCTTCAGCTCTCCCAACTACCCTGGCCCCTACCCTCCCAATGCACTCTGCATCTGGCGCATCGAGGTGGGCTCTGGCCTCGCCATCCAGCTGAAGATGGAGGCGTTCAGCGTGGAGGGCACTGCCTCCTGCCTCTTTGACCGTGTGGAGCTCTATGAGGAGCAGGGCACCAGCAGCACGGATCTTGCTCCAGCTCGGGGGGGTCCAACCAGGTAGGGCCTCTCATACCCAGGGAGCGTGGCGGTGCAGTGAGGAGGGGGCAACATCTCTGTGGGTGAGTGGTGTCACCCTTTGTTGTGGCCTCAGGTTTTGCGGCAACGTCGTCCCCCCGACCTTCAACTCCAACTCCAACCACCTGCGTGTCACATTCGTCTCTGACAGCAGCGTGGGTGCCACAGGCTTTCACC
>NW_010184094.1:9091-10629 GCF_000695765.1 Mesitornis unicolor
CTCTGCCTGCGCTGCAGAGAGCTGTGCCTGGGACGAGCACTTGTGTGACCAGGGGCTCTGCCTCCACCTGGGCTTCATCTGCGACGGCTTCCATGACTGCACGGACAAGAGCGATGAGGCCAACTGCAGCCTGAAGCACAAAGGTGGGCCAGCCCCCACCCACAGGGGGCAGGGCGGTGGGCTGTGGGGGTCAGGGGTGGGGAAGTGGGGGATAAGGTGAAGGGAGAGGGGTGGGTGGTAAAGCTGCATCTATGTGTGTCCCTCCAGAGTGTGGGGGACCGTTGACTGCCTTGGAGGGGCACTTCTCCACCCCAAACCATCCCCAGCCATACCCACACCAGCAGGTGAGAGAAGGGATGCCAGTAGGGTGGAGGAGGGTGAGGGCAGGCAGGGAGGAAGGCAAACCACTGGGGAGAGCTGAGAGTGCCCCTGCCCAGCCTTATGGGTGTCACTGCCTGATCTCTGCCCTGCAGCTGTGCCTCTGGCAGATCTCAGTGCCCGTCGGCCACGTCATCGACCTGCACTTTCACAACTTCAGCCTGGAGTCACACGAGGACTGCAGCTTCGACTTCGTGGAGGTGCACGACAGTGCAGGCACGGGTGTCGCCAGCCTCATGGGCAGGTACAGGCACACCCCTAATATCTCTGGTCCAGCTGCAACAGTCTGGCTGCACTGGGATCCCATGGCTCAGCTGGGAAACTGAGGTACAGGGCAGGCTGGTGAGGAGGAGCCGCCAGAGGACAGGGTTTGGGGAGGTGCTGGTCAGACCCATTGTCCACCCTGATGGCATCCCTTACCCTGTGTTCCTGGCAGGTTCTGTGGCCATCATCTGCCACCCACCCTGACCTCCTCACGCCATGTCATGACCATCCTCTTCGTGGCAGACGAGGGAGTAGCAGATGATGGGTTCTTCGCCACCTACCAAGCCCGTAATGCCACAGAGAGTAGGTAGCTAAGCCAGGGCACAGGCTGCCCACAGGTGTCCATGCACATGGCTGAGCTCATGCCCTTCCTTGCTGGCTCCTCTCATCTTACAGAGACCTGCAGCCCCACAGAGTTCTCCTGCGGGAATGGCGAGTGCCGGGCGCTGGAGTCCGTGTGTGACGGCTGGCACGACTGCCCCGACAGCACCGACGAGCTGAACTGCACTGGGGTCTCCTACCCAGCCTTTGGTTAGTGCCACCCGCTCCACTCAGCCCTCATCCCCCCCTGAGCACACCTGGCCCGGGAGACATGCTGGCAGGTGCCCTGTGGCTAACATTTGCCCGAGGCACACCTGCTGGGCATCACTGCCTCTATAAGAAGTGAAGCCCCTTGCCCTGTGGCAGAGTCTGTCTGTGAGCCTGTGGAAGTGGAGATGTGCCTGGGGCTGGGCTACAATGCCACCTCCTTCCCCAATATCTGGCTGGCCATCCCGGACCAGGAGGGAGCTGCTGAGGTGCTGCAGGATTACCAGGTGAGCTGCTCGGGGGCTGCACACAGCTCTGCCCACACCACGCCATGCCATGCTCACCACCACTCTCCCGCAGACGCTGAT
>NW_010184094.1:10715-15357 GCF_000695765.1 Mesitornis unicolor
AAAGCCGTGTGCCTGGCCGCTGAGCTGCGATGCCAGCAGTCCCTCGGCCTCCTTGGCATCCTCTGGCCCATCAACTGCAACATCCTGCCTGACTCCAATGACCCTGTAGAGTGCTTCCAGCCCTGATCTGGCAAGAGAAGAGGAGCAGGAGTTGAAGCAGCCTGCCCAGAGCCATCCCCCCCACCCCAAATGTCCCTCCTGTCCTCCTCCCGTTGAAAATACCCAGCTGCTGAGGTGGTCCCCATCAGGAACACCCCATTGCCTGGCTTCTCACCCACCCTGGGGTCAGCGCTGGGTACAGCACACAAAGTCCCCCTGCCAAGCAGCAGGATGGTGGCAAAAAGGTTGGGCACTGTCTCCCCATCCTCGGCCAACCCCAGGCATGTTGGCCAGAGCTGTGCATGGTTCCCAGCCCACTTCTCTCTTTCAGCCTCTCCAGGCTGCGCATGGCCAATTTCCCTCAGGCACCTACTAGCCCAGCAGGGGAAGGGTTAATGCTCCCCAAATGGAGCAAGCCTGGGCCCAGGTGAGCCAGGCTACAGGCACAAGAAGAGCTCAGGGCTGCCCATGTCCCGCAGCCCCAACGCCAGCAGAATAAACAGCATGAGTAGCTGACAAACCTGATGGAGCAGGTAGCTCATTTGGGGATGGTCTGTGTGGGTCCTGCCAGATCCTAGGGGAAACTGAGGCATGAGCCAAGGGAGGGAAGCCAGGGCTGGGGTGGGGTGTCTGAGCAGGAGTGGAAGAGCACAGGGGAGACTGATTGTCTGCAGGGGGAAATGGGCTGCTGGCTGTGCCCTCGATGGGCTGGAGGGGCTTACAGGAGTCCAGGGAGATGGATGGGTCTGGGAGAGAGTCAGACTGTGGCCCCATGGTGCAGGGAGAAGATCCTGCTCCACCACGGGCTGCGGCCCTGCTGACTGAGCTGGTCATTCTGGCTTCAGGCCACCTCAATGACCACAAGCCTGACAACACCCCATGGCCACAAACCAGCTCCCAGCTGGCCAAAAGCAACAGCCCCTTCACACCTTGGGAGAGAGGAGCTGGGTGGCTCCCTGCCAGCACCCAGCCTGACCCTGGGCAGGCTCAGCCGGCAATGTCACCCACGCTGCTGTGGGCACTGGCACAGGGAGGAGAAAGCCAGCGGAGCCAGCACGCTTCCCTCTGCCCTCAGCCACCCCGAGCGCCTGGGAAAGTCCCATGCTCAGCTGGGGTTCCTGGGAGCAGGACGCACTCAGGTCAGCACCACTCTGCCCTTGCAGCCAGCACGGCACTGCCATTCCCACACAGTCACCCCTGCTGGTGGGGCTCCAGCCCACTCGGCTCCTTTGCTCCCTGCATGTTCCTGCTGCTGCAAGCTGGCTGCAGGGCACAGGGACTGTCCCAGCCACAGGACCACCCCACCGCATGGGTGTCTGGCAGTGTCCCTTGGATGCACTCGGTGCTGGAACAAGTTAAAGGCAAGCTGGGAGTGCCTTCGAAAGCCCGGCACGGTCCCAGCTTTGCTGCATGCTCCACAGTCCCCAAGGGCTAGCCCTGCTTCCTGACACGGCCACAGCGCTGCTCTGCCTGCTCTCCCACCTGCCTGCTCCATGGCACGGCCCTACCTGCTCAGCCCCACACGCTGCCCTATGCCTGCCTGTCCCAGCTGGCTCCAGCAGCTCTGGTGGGCACTCTCGGGGATGACACTGCCAGCCTGGATGTGCACTGCCATTCCCCCTTGCCTCGGCCCTGCTGCCAGGAACAACCCCAAGGCTGCCAGTCAGAGGATCCACACACCCTGAGGGCTCCCTCCTCTTTCTCTCACTCCAAGCCTTTGCTGGTTTTCCCTCCCTTGGCCTTTCTCTTGTTCCACTTTCACTCTGCTCTCCATTTCCTCTACTTTCCTTTCCCTCTGTTCTGCTGCCCGGGTGCCCAGCTGTGTTCAGCTGAGGCAGTTTGCAGCCCATGCCTGCTCTCCCTTTGCCAGGCTGTTTATCTTACCCTCCCTTCCCCCTGCTTACAGCATTTCTGACACCATGGGATTATTTTTCTTCTTCCCCTTGTCTTGTAGCTTTTGGCTCCCAAGGCCCTTGATTTCCTTTGGAGTTTGGGAGGAGAGACGTGAGGAGGAGGAGGAGGGGGGGGGTGGAGAGGCTGCCTTTCCTAGGGCCTTCGTCAGAGCAAAGTGGTCAGGAAGAGCTGCAGCCCTTCCACGCCAGAGAGCAGCGAGGTGCCGGGGCCAGAGCTGTGGGATCACGGTGAGTGGGGCTACCCAGCTCTGTCCACCCGGTGCTGGGGGGAACTGGGGCTCGCTGAGGTTCTGGCTCTGCCTGGGCGGAGGAGAGACACTTTTCTCCTCCTTTTCCTCTTTGTTGCAGCCATCGCGTCCAGGAGGGGGAAGAGAGCAGCTTTCCCGGGACAGGGCCACAGGGAGGGGGCCAGCGCCAGCCGCAGGGCTCTGTTCTTGCTAGACTGGTGTGGGAAGGGCTGGGGGCAGCCTGGGGAATAGGGTAGCTCCCAGTACCGGGGTGGTCCAGCACAGCTGGGGATGCTGCAGCACCAGAGAGCCGTGTCCCAGGGAGCCGGCCGGCTACGGAGCAGAGCCGCCGGCAGCAGGGATGCTGCCAAGGGCTGGGCAGTACCGGGGTGGTCCAGCACAGCTGGGGATGCTGCAGCACCAGAGAGCCGTGTCCCAGGGAGCCGGCCGGCTACGGAGCAGAGCCGCCGGCAGCAGGGATCCTGCAGCAGGTGTAGTCAGCAGTCAGGCCTTGACACGGGGAGCAGCCAAAAAGGCAAAGGGGAAAGAAGGGAGGAACAGTTCCCAGCTGAGCCCCCGCACCCACTCCCTGCTGGGCGCTGTAAGTCCGTTTCCCAGCCCTCTTCACTGAGCTACCCAGAGCTGTTACCCCTTTCTGCTTCCTTCCAGCCCCTCAGGGATCCTGCAGCAGGTGTAGTCAGCAGTCAGGCCTTGACACGGGGAGCAGCCAAAAAGGCAAAGGGGAAAGAAGGGAGGAACAGTTCCCAGCTGAGCCCCCGCACCCACTCCCTGCTGGGCGCTGTAAGTCCGTTTCCCAGCCCTCTTCACTGAGCTACCCAGAGCTGTTACCCCTTTCTGCTTCCTTCCAGCCCCTCCATGGCAGACGAGATGAAGCAGCTCTTCTTCCTCTTCCTCCTTGGGCTCATCATCAGCTCCCTACAGATCGAAGACAACAAGATCCCTGGGCTGTGCTCAGGGCAGCCAGGCATCCCAGGGACACCTGGCCTACACGGGGGCCAGGGTCTGCCAGGCAGAGATGGACGAGACGGTCGGGATGGAGCGATGGGCATGCCAGGAGAGAAAGGCGAGATGGGCCCTCCTGGTAAGAAAGGAGACAACCCGGTCGGGGAGAGGAGGCTGCTCTGCTCTGTCTGTGGAGCGTACCCTCATGCCACAGTGTGAGCCCTGCATGCTGACACAGCCAAACTGGGATAATATTCTGCAGAAATGCCTCTTTCATGCCACCACTGCCCCTCCAGTGCTGCCTGCAGTGACCCTGTACTCCTTGTCACTAGCAAAGCTGCATTTCTCCCTATCCCTATTGCCATCCCTCTCTACCATCCCCTGCTTTAGGAGCGCCCACAAAGCTGTCCCCCAAACACGGCTGGACTGTCCCTGCCCTGGCTCCTTGGCTGGGGTTTCTCCCAGCCTGGGGGCGTTTCTCCAGCTCTCTGTTGCTGCTGTGCCCAGTTAGCACATTCATCTAGCCCTGCCTGCTTGTGCAGCTTCCTGTGGGAGGCTTGTAATCCCGGTGGGATTGGGGCTGGGCAGTGGGGCTGGGGGATCTTGGATGGTGGGGGGCTGTGCTGGTGGCAGTGGCTTAGAGGTGACCCTGTCCCCCTCTCGCCTGCCCCAGGACCGCCCGGACCCCGCGGGGAGGTAGGCAGCCCCGGCGTGGACGGCATGCACGGCGAGAAGGGGGCTCAGGGTGAGTGCGCGGTGGCCCCCCGCTCAGCCTTCAGCGCCAAGCGCTCTGAGTCACGCAGCCCACCGCTGGCCGACCAGCCCATCCGCTTTGACGTGGTGCTCATCAATGAGCAGGGCCACTATGATCCCACTACGGGCAAGTTCACCTGCGAGGTGCCCGGCCTCTACTACTTCGCCGTCCACGCCACTGTCTACCGTGCCAGCCTCCAGTTTGACATCATGAAGAACGGCCAGTCCATCGCCTCCTTTTTCCAGTACTACGGGAACTGGCCTAAGCCCACCTCGCTCTCAGGGGGGGCCCTGGTCCGCTTGGAGCCTGAAGACGAGGTGTGGGTGCAGGTGGGGGTGGGGGACTACATCGGCTTTTATGCCAGCGGCAAGACGGACAGCACCTTCACCGGCTTCCTCGTGTACTCCTACTGGCAAAACTCTGCTGTCTTCGCTTAAGCTTGCCCTCCACTGCGGCCGGGTACGGGGCCAGGGTATGTGCCCCTTCCCAGCCACCGGCACCCTGGGGAGGGCAGTGCCGGGGTCTGGATGTGTGGGAGTCGGGACAGCAGGATCCCTGCCCCACTGCTGCCCAGTGCAGGGCAGGGATGCAGCCCCTCTGCCGCCCTGGAGGTGGCAGGGAGCATCCCTTTAGCAGCGCTGTATAAGAGCTAAGTCTTATCTTGGGCACCCGGCTCTGGGGCAAGA
>NW_010184094.1:15463-15692 GCF_000695765.1 Mesitornis unicolor
AGCTTTTCCCCACGCACGGAGCCTGAGCTACCTGGCTGCTGGCATGGCTAGGGACCCATCCTGCCGCGGTCCTGACATGCCCCGGGGCTGACAGTGATCCCAGCTCCATGCTCTGCGGCCACCCCAGCTCCTCGTCCTCCTCCGTTACTCTCAATAAAGGGCTCCTCGGCCACCCATGTGCCCTGGTCCTGCGGCTGGGGGTCCCGGGCCAGCTTGTCGCGGGAGGACG
>NW_010184095.1:0-4561 GCF_000695765.1 Mesitornis unicolor
TATATATATAAATGGCAACATGCGATACAAATAAAAACATAATAAATTATGAGGTTTTGGGTATTTTGGGTTTTTTTGGTACAGAAGGAAACACTGAGTCCTAAAGGGATGAAATAACTTCTCCAAGGTCTCACAGGACAGCAGCAGCAATGAGAACAGGGGTGTAGGTCTCCCGAGCCCCATCCAAGGCCTGGACCTGGGACAAGAAGGGACCGGGAGGTCCCTGCCGAGGCCAGCGGTGGAGGTCAGGTCCCGCCTGCTGCCCTCCCTGCGCAGGGAGCCCCTCTCCAAACCACAGCTCCACCACCGAACTGGTCACAGCCGCAGACCCACTGACAGCTCCCAGTCCTGCAGGGACTCAGACGGGCGGCGTGGCCACGGGGCAGCACAGCGCCCTGCCCGCACAGTGGACACCGGGTACGCTGCATCTCGCGCTCCACCACCGAAACAGCCCGACCAGAACGACGTTCCCCCGTGAGCCCGGCTGCGACGCGCACGAGAAACCGGTGCTGCGGTTGGTGGCACGTTGCAGTGACCTGTTCGCTAGAGCACAGAAAAGCTTTCGGGCAGGACCCTCCCCAGAGGATGTCTCAGTACCTCGTCCTCCACCAGGTACCTCCAGACACACACATCTAAAAATCCTACACGGGAGTCCTGCGGGTACGTGCGCGGTTACCACGCCGTTACCCTGCTCACCGACAGGGCGATGCTTTCGGCCGACGGCAGCAGCTGCAGGATGAGACGCATTCTTTCCGTTACACGATCCGGGAAGATCAGAGTGCCACAGGTCTGCTGCTGGTTTGATGTTAACAGATGAATCAAAAAATAAGCACTTCAAAGGAACACGCGCGGGGAAGGAGAAACCCAAGCTACCACCATGAAATACTGCACAGCACACACACCCCAAACACATAAACCGGCTCCTGGAAAATTCGACCGGAAAGCCGGTGGATCAAAAGCTCCTCCAGCGAGGCTGCAGAGCACGGCTGGAACAGAAATAAACAGGGCAGTGGTGGTGGAAGGGGCAAACCGAGAGAGCGGCTCGTGTTCAACCTGGGGACAAAGCTGCTCACTGTGGTCTGCCGCCGCCAGAGACGACGGGAGCTCCGCAGCCAGGGCTGGCCCAGCGCGGGCAGGGACCTCTCCAACTCGTAAGGCAGAGAAGACCTCAAAGTGCTCACAAGGTGTAAACTTAGAGCACTCACGCAGCCCCTGAGCTGACACAGACAGACCTGGCCTCCGAAAGCCAGACTGGAAGAGGGAACGTTCTGGCAGTTTCCACCCCAAACTCAGCCGCACGGGGCCAGTCCTCGCCCAGCCCTCCCGAGGCAGGCACGGACAGGGCCAACAGCCTCGCGGCACAAAGGAGGCAAGGCCATACCAAAACCAAGGCAGGTGAGGAAATCCTGAGCGGGGGAGCAAAGGGCAGCGATGCCACGCAGGAAGGTGAACCCCATCCTCTGGGCTGGATTAATTTCACCATTAATTGCCTCTCTCTCTGCTAGCAAATGCAACAACCGCAAGGCCTTGCCCTGGAAACGCCTGATGGGCCGGCTCGGACGCAGTGATTTTCTCTGGAACGGCTCTCGCTGTTGCCAACACGGGGAGGGCTCCATGGTGGCGTCGGCTGCACCGAGCAGGGCGCCAGACGCGCTGCCCAAACTGGCATTAACACCACGACACGGAAACAGGACCAAAGGCAAGGAGAGGAACAAACAGCTCCCCTGGCCTCCTGCCCACGGCGCTGGCCAGAGGAAACACCCCCAGATCTGACCAGAGGATCTCAGTATTTACGTGGAAGCCGAGGACTCCTTCGCCCTCTGAAGGCCGACCACAGCCTCCTGCCCTCTTTGCTGCCTTGGCTTCTCCAGTGGCTGCTGCTCTCACCTTCTGCTACCTCCTTCCCAGTGGTAATGCAGCAATCGATGATTTTTCCACTAGCGCACCCCAGAAACGCACGACGCGAGTGCCTGACGCTGGGAGGAGACAGGGAAGGAGCAGCTCTGAAAAGCTCAGCTGGGCCAGGAAAACACGAACCAGCAACCGGAGCCGCAAGGACGCCAACGCCAGGCGCTGCAGCAGGGAAGCTGCAGCTGATCAGTTCTGGGGAGCAGAACATTACAAAACACTTCAAGGGACACGAGGAGAAGGCAGCCAGCAAAAACAGCAACAGAAAATCAAAGCAATGCCTTGAAGTCTTTATGGGTTCCAAAAACTCCATGTTGCTGCCAATCCGTGTGCTCACTATACTGTAAATACACTCATATTTTGGGAGAATTCACTTCAGACAGTTCTTTCAGCCCAAGCATCTTGGCAAACACATTGGCAATATTTATCCTTTTTCCTTGTTTTGCTCGCAGCGTAAATGTTCTCCCTTCGTTGTGAGCAACTGGATTTAATGGAAGTGGCTCCAACCTTATCAGCTTGAAGGGAGCGAGAGGGCAGGGAGAGAGCAGAAGTGTTGATTGTACGGTGCTGCAGCATCTGCAGCGACTCCTCTTGCTGGCTTCAGCGCAGATTTCGGTTATTTTAAACACAGGAACGCTCAGATGTGCTCACGTTGCTGCCTCGGACGCCACCACCTTTGCTACAGACAGAGCAGGGGCGAGGATGGCCGGGCACAGCGAGGTGCAGCTCCGCCATCCAGACCTGGCGTGGGATGAGCCCCCCAGCAACACCACGGAGCCAGCAGCTGCCCCTTCTGCCCCAGGGGTGGGGTTGTGACACCACTGGGCTCCAGGACAACACCTTCCTGAAACAGCCGGGCTGGCAGCGGCCACCACACTCAAACCCCCGTGTCCTTGGAGGGTGCTGCTTCCTTTCCCTATGTACCACGGCCCTTCTCAAAGAAAAGGAGAAAACAGAAGGTAATTAAGTGGTTTACAACTAAACTGAAGAGAAGAAGTAACTGGAAGCTTCTCTGCCAGTCCTATTAGGGCAGCACCGACGTCCCACTCGGGTTCAGACATGACAGCATCGTGTGTTTTGAGGCTGGCAGCCCAGAAAACCAGGGCTGTGCAGAGCCGTCAGCCAAGCTCTGCTCCTTCACTCCTTGGTTCTCTTCAGTACTCCTCGTTTTCTGTTCCTCAAGAGCTTAAGCACCATATTTGGGGAATAAGAATCTAAGAAGTCCCTGAGAGCAAAACGAGAATAAACTACATTTAAAAAAATGGAAAAGCGTTTATGGAAGAGGGCAACCAGACAAAGTCTCACGTTTGAAAGTTAGGAATTCTCAGGCTTTCACCATTTCAATGACAGCTCACAGCTGCCACTGAGATTTCACTACAATCCTCCTTACGATTGCCTTTGCTTCCTCTGAACGTGACTTTATTCCCAAGATGAGCACACACTGCAGAGGTGCTCTACAACGCGCCTGGAGCCTACCTCTGTTTTGGTACGCTGCTTCTGCTCAGGTCAGGTGTGCACGAGAGAGGGAACAGCCTCATAATATGAAAGTCAAGTGCCAAAAAACTCCACGATGGCCGGATGCAACACGGCAGTGCCTGTTTTGAGCAGAAACGCACGTTTCCATTCGTCTCAGAAATGCCCCACTGAACTCTGGTGTCGGGTTATGCCCGCACAGGAGCTGCCCGAGGAGCAGGGCACTGCAGCGGGGCCGGCCAACACCTCCCACCGCACACAGCTCTGCCTGCTCCCCCCGGACTGCGGGGCAAGGGGAGCCCTGGCCAAGCCCAAAGGTTCCCCTTGCGCAGACCACACAGCGCCTGGAAGGGGCAAAGTCCTCACCCGACCCACCCCGAGCAGCACCGGGCACCACCGCTCTGCCCCCAGCGTGGACACCAACCCACACCAGCCTCTTCCCAGGCCGAAGAGTTGGCATTTCGGAAGGCAATGCCAGAGACGCGGTGACCAGGCCCTGTGCCCAAAAGAGCCCCAGGGGTGGGCGGCGCCACCCGGTCAGGAGCAGCGTCCCAGGAAAGGGCACCCCCTGTGACGGAGCCAGGGCAGCTCCCGCACCCACCTCTCCCCACAGAGCCCTGCGCCCTGCCCAGCGCTCGGCCTGCGGAGCCCCGTCCAAGCGGAGGACGCCACGGCAGGGCCTTCGCTGAGGCTAACGAGGAGGGAGGATTTACAGCGGTAACGGGGAGCACAGCTGCACCCACCACCAGCCGACCTAAACTGGGACCAGGCACCGTCGCCGTCGGTCGGAGCACTGCGGTCTGAGCAGCAGCGCGGGTAACCAGAATGGTATGACGAGCTCTCGGCAGGAACTGTTTTTTCCTGTTTGATGCTTCATCCAAATAAAATGTTTATAAACACACGGAACCGTTCCTGCCACAGCAGACCATGACCTGAGCGGCCGGGAGGGCCCCCGGTCGGACTCGGCGGCCCGGGCCCCAGCCGTCACACACAGCCCTGCCGGGCAGCAGACCCGCGGTACACAACAGCCGTCTACACCCGGCCGCTCCACACAACCGCGAGGCTTCACCGCATGTGCTGCTGCGCCCGTCCCCAGCGCAGCCCTGGCGGCGCACACGCCGTGGCCCCAAAGCCCCAAGCTCTAAATAGAGAGCAGAGCCCAGTACCGGCACACGTCTCC
>NW_010184095.1:4692-13705 GCF_000695765.1 Mesitornis unicolor
CGCTCGCCCCATCGGAGCGGTGCTGCTGGCCTCTGGCGCTCGGGTCAAACCGCGCACTCATTCCCAGCGCCCCTGAGCTTCAGCAAGGCCTGAGAACCCCTGCTCGGGTCCGCTGGCGAAACTGCACCAGCAGAGCAACACCCGCACTGGGCGATGCTGACAACGAGTCCCCTCCCGGCTCACACCACCCTCGGCCATCACCAACACCAACACCCGCCTGCATCCGCGCCGGGCGGCTCTGATCCGCCTCAGCCGGCAGCTCCCACCGCAAGCGTCTGTCATCTGAACCACCTGCACCGACCCCCGGCACAGAGCGGGAGCAGCAGCAGCGCGGGTGACGGATGCGAGCACAACCGGGCACCTTCGGCGGCCGCAGCGTAAGCAGCAGCCACGCGTCCGCGCGCTGAATTGCTCAGATAAAGCTCCTCTAAAACAACAAACATCCTGAGGCTTCCAGCAGAAAGGTCCTGAGAGGTACAAGAAGTCAGCATGCCCAAAAACAGCTTCTCTAGGGCGCTGGTCAGACGGAGTCTGCAGTGCCCCCGTTGTTTCACACACCGACTTCCCATCGCCGTTTCCAGTGTGCCCAAATTCTCAACACAGCCACTTCCTAATTGCGGTTTAATTAGACTACACTGTCTAAAACCATACCTCGGAAATCACCTTTGGATTTGCCACCCTTTATCTCAGTTGGATGTTATTCTGCTTTTGTGTTGACACAGAAGCGAGAAATGAGAAAACCCATTCCTTAACAGGCGATGTCTGGGAGGATTTTCAGCCTGTCCTGACCAGCCACAGCTCCTCCTCGGTGCTAACACCGAGGCTCTGCGCCTCGCGGGCCCCACAGCACACGCGTCGGCCTCGGAAAGCCACTGCCAGCGGGAGGTGCTTGGCCCCAAAACTGACCAGGTTCTGCACCAAGTAGTGATTTCCCAAGGAGTCCACCCCCAGGAGCACCACCTGAACATACTTTGTGTTCCAGGGAATCCACAGCAAACGTCGCGACTGGAAACCACCACACGTAGCAAGCACCGGCAGCGGCGCCAGGGACGGACCAGGGCTTTAAGGCAGAGAATCACACCAGACTCCTGCCGCAAGGGCTCTGACCAAGGACAGGGAGACGGGATCGTTTCTGTGGTGTTTCACTGAACAAGCTCTGCCTCAGAAGACGTCCACTGGGTACGTGCTGAAAAGGAGAAAATCAAAGAACAGCGCTGGGGGGAATGGAGGAAAGCAGAGCCAGAAAGGTGAGCACCCTGAAGTGGAAGCGGCAACAGAACACCCAAAATAAATGAACTGAGAACAGGAAAAAGGTTCATTACAGAGGCAGACTGAAGTCCTCAGCATTCAGGATGTACGTAACCCAACAAAGTGTCCACCTCACAGAAAAAATAAATGGTGCCCAAACTGGAGATCCATGCGATTCGAGAGGAAAAGGTGGCGTCCCCTTCGTGGGACTTCTCAGGACTCTGAGGACAGGATCTGTCCTTTGCACGTCCTGTCCTGGTCCCCACACGCGCCCTGACACCGCGTTTCGGGTGGCGGACGCGGGCGAGATGGCGCAAGGCAGAGGGAGCTGGGAGAGAGAACAGCAAAACCTCCCGGCTCAGAGACACCGAGCTGCTGTAATCATTATTAACTGAAACACACAACATGGCCTTGAAAAGAACAGTCATCGTCCTCCTGCCCACTGCGAGTGTCCCACAACACACGCACAGCCGCGCACACCCCGGTGGCGGCTGAGCTGGGGCAGGGTGCAGGGAGGGCGACAGACGGAGCCGCCTCGGGTGTGCGGCTGCGTGGGGCCAACAGCCACAGCACAGCAACCCCCAAGCCCAAATGGGATGGGTTTGGACCACGGGATGGACCCCAAATGGGGTCCCTGAGGGGGCTCAAGACTCCCAGGAAGTCGAACCTGTCAGAGGCACGGGGTGAGGAACTCAGCGTAACAGAACCACTCCCAAACCCCCAGGTTTCAGCAAAGAATTCCTAATGGTGCACCAGGGAGGTGAGACCTCCCACTGCGAACACAGACCCACACCTTGCTTCCCTGCACAGCCCACAGCCCGAAAGCAGCTGCACGTGCACCTCCTCCACGTGGCCTGGCAGGAGGCTGAGGAATTTGGGAAGCTCCATCAGGAACAGCTCCACAGCAGCACTCGCCCGGCCTCACCCCCCTCCTGCCTCGTGAGCCCCCGCTCCGTCCCCTCTGCTCCCGGGGGCGTCGAGCAGAACCCCTTGCCCCTCAAACCCGTCTCGCCCTCGCCCACGTTTTAAACAGGCTGAGTCTGGGGCACAGTCACTGGAGAAATCACTGCGTAAGCTCCCAACACGAGCGTGACTCACACAGCCACGAGCCCAAGGCCAGGCTGTCTGACATTTGCAAAACACCTCCAGGATCGTGGATCTGAAAAGCTGAATTTCACCCTTTGAGAAAAGTTACGCACACAGAGTACATGTTCCTCAATGTGCAAGCTGGCTTAAAACAAATTCTGACCCAGTGACTACCAAAAAGGTGAAGTTTAGGTGTAATATGGCCCGCAGCTCCTGCAGTTTCCTACCCAGTGCAGTGTCGCATCCCCAGCGACAGGCAGAGCAACCCCGCGCCAGCTCAGCTCTCGCGCCGGCATCTCCAGGTTGGACGCAGCGCGTGCTCTGTACACTGCGGAGCCTGCAATGGGACCCCCACCCGCCACAGGGGCCAGCGATGCGGCTGCGCACAGGAGCCCTCCTGGCAAGGAGCCTGCGCCCCCAGCACCTGGATCCCCCCGTCCTGCTGAGCAGAACCCCGGGGATCACCACGTTACGCAGCTGAAGCACGTGGCGGGGCAAGGGGAGCAGCAAGTCACAGAACCACGGAGCGCACGCGAGTCCTTACCTCAAAGAGGGTCAAACCTTCATCGTTCAAGATGGTTCTGGGAGGTGCAATAACTGAAGTTAAAAAACAAGTTACAAAACAGGACCACCCAGCAACCACAACAGTAAATACAGCAGGTACGGGAGGGATCACGGCTCAAAGGAGCGACGTGCTCGCACTGCCCACACAGGCAAGCGAGCGGGGCACACCCCTGGGCACCGAGGCTGTTTTTAGGGAAGGAATTCCTCCCCAGGTCACACCTCACATACGCGTGATCCCACCTGCAGCACCGCCAGGAACAGGCCTTGTAAAACGAGGCCGACCACCACCCACAGCACACTCACACAAGTAAAAGGGCAGCTCCGCATCTGCAAGGTGGCCTCGTACAAAGTCTCTCAGAACGCCAACTGTGAAAAAAGGAGAGAAAGGTTTGCTGAATTACACCTGCTTCTTCAGGTGCTTCTTCTGGCACGTGGTTAACCTGCACCAGAACCCCTACACACTCTGTGGATTGCCCTTTCCATAGAAGAACGTCCCTACCATGACAAATACCTTGGAGAAAGCAAGCCAACACAACAAACACTGAGACATGCTGGTCCCTGAGCAAAATGGAGACTCTGATAAGCACCCACTAGCTCTTGTTCATTACTACAGTAACAAAAAACCTGTGAGTGACCATCACTGCCAGCCACAAATAAGAGGATCTGTTGGCAACACCGCGAGCTGCTGGGTGCAAGCTCTGACGGACGCAGAACGGTTCATCCCGTGACTACGGGAGGTAAAACTGCTTTCCAGTCTTCCTGGGTTTGGTTTGGTTTGGCCTGGGGCAGGGGAGTGGTGGGGTTGCTTTTCCCCCCTAAACTTTTAAAGCTTAAACACAGAGGAGGTGCCCAAGCTCACCCCACCACCACCACATTTGGACACAGAGAACGGGACGTTAGGAGGGAGTTTCCTGAGCACAGGTGTTTTACCATCGAGCAGCCCGACAGCCTCCAGCAAGCACTCCTGGAGATAAACTCCCCTTGCCCAAGGGAATTACCCCACAGCCCGTAAGGCTACACTGTGAGGACAGGGCACCGCTCCCTGGGCAGCACAGACCCGTGCAGAGCCCCTCTCCCTGCTCACGCAGCCGACCCAGGACCAACCCACCCACCAGTGGCCGAGCTGGCGGTGGCTCTTACCGGTTTCACTGGGACGGAAGAACCCCTGCAGGACGTGCCGGTCTGGAAAATGGACCCTCAGCACCACCTGCGGCAGAGGCAAAGCGCGTTGGGTCGGTTGTGCGTGGCTGTTCTGTGACACCCGGCCTTGGCTCAGCATTTGCCACCAAGATTCGTTTTTATTTTAACTGGGGAGGTCTGAGCTATCCCAGGGGTGGAGGAGCACACGGGCTGTGTGTGCAGCTCTGCGGAGAACGCAGCCGCGGCTTCCCAAGGCTGTGAGCGAGCTGACCCCAGGAACAGCACAACACGAGGGTGCAGGTACCTTTGGGTAACGCTGCAGCTTCTCCTTCAGCTGCGCCTCCCGCAGGGACTGGGTCAGCAGCGGAGCTTCCTCCAGGCGTTTCCTGGACACGTGGGAGAGAGAAGCTGTCACTCCAAGATGTATTCCTATTTCACTAAGAGAGCAAAGGGTCCAAGCAGGGCCGATGAGAACTGCTCCATGTATTCCTCACACTTCCCCCACCTCCCACGGTTCCTACCCTAAAATCTCATATGTGGAACCACTGGGCATCAGCAACGATCCTGTGTAAAATCACTTTTCTTGTACAAGTTTAAAAGTAAGTTCACGACAGCGGATGCCAGAGTACGAAGAAGAGCAGGGCAAGTTTGCCTCGACTGCTGCAGAAGAGATGGACTTGTTAACCCAAGGAAGCAGAGGCTGAAGCTGGACATGATCACACCAAGAGCTACTGAAGCTGAAAAGCAACGCTGCCGCGAGAAATTAATGGGTATTAATTGGCAACAGGGAAACAAAGCACAAGTGAGACGTTTCACTTCAGTCAAGACCTGGCATCACAGACTGGTGTTTCAAAAGGAGCAGCGGGTGTGGGAAGAAACAATCTACCTTTATTGAAGATTAAACAAAGAATTCAATAAAACAGTTCTGTATTTTCCTGTAAGTAAAGAAATAAGCTTAGACCCAACAGATCCCATGCTCAGCTTTAGTCCCTTTTCCTAGTTTGCTCTTTGTTCTGAATAACCCATGTACCAGGCTGGATTTCGGTGAAACATTTGATCACAGTTCTGCACAACTCTGCAAGCGAATCTCTCACACCCACACAGTTTGGAGGACGTCTGTTCATTTTCAGGGCACCTGAGGGGCAGTGGCTGGGCAGAGCCACCCCAGCCTCACTGCACCAGTGACCCCAGAGCCACCCCAGCCTCACTGCACCAGCGATCCCAGAGCCACCCCAGCCTCACTGCACCAGTGGTACCAAGGATGCCAACCCCAGAGCCACCCCAGCCTCACTGCACCAGCGATCCCAGAGCCACCCCAGCCTCACTGCACCAGCGATCCCAGAGCCACCCCAGCCTCACTGCACCAGCGATCCCAGAGCCACCCCAGCCTCACTGCACCAGCGATCCCAGAGCCACCCCAGCCTCACTGCACCAGCGATCCCAGAGCCACCCCAGCCTCACTGCACCGGCAACCCCAGAGCCACCCCAGCCTCACTGCACCAGTGATCCCAAAGCCACCCCAGCCTCACTGCACCAGTGGTCCCAAGGCTGCGCTCGGGCAGCGCCAGCTCCAACCTGCACAGCAACGTGAACCAACCTGCTCCGCTCCCTCCTTCCTGGTGTGGCACTGCTGATCTGTACCAGTGCTCAGCCACTCGTGAAGTTGGAATTAAACTCTAATTGCATTCGAAATACTGTGTTGTATGCAGCTCGTTTCTGTTTTAAGATGCACGGGCTGAGATCAGAAGCCAACTGGTATCAGTTTCATGTGTGACTTGCCTTTATTTTTATCCCTGTCTGTGGGGCAAAAATGGCTTACAAGCATCAGCAAATTTGGAAATTAGGTCTTTTTTTGAGGGGACTGTATTCCAGTAACCCCCAACCAAATGATGCTGCATTTGCACCACTAAATACTCCGGAGCCACAACTGGCAGAGCAATTTTCAGGCCAATCTGTGTATTTGTGTGGATTTCAGTGGCCTGTGGGGAACACATCAGCTCTAAGTAAAAAGTGCAACTCAGACTTGGTCCCGGTGCCTCACAACGCCTGTGATGTTTAAAGGAGAGTCATGGGGCACTTCAAACCGAACACATTCATTGCTTTGAGAAGCTACAAAGGCAGCAGCTTCTCTTTCAGGAGAAGGGAGAAGGAAAAAAGAAGAGGTGGGGAGTTACATGGCTGTGAGTGACTCCCAAAGCCATCACCACGCAGGCACCACAGACCCCTCACGATGAAACTCCCAACATCCATGTGAAACACTCAACCGGTTCACACAAAAACACAGCTTCTGTCACAGCCCTTGTGCTCCAATGGCACCAAGGGCAGAGGTTCCCAGTGGTGATCACCAGTTCAGTAATTCCACAGCAGCAGCTCCCACACAGCCCACACCCAGGGCCAGGGCTGGCTGTAGGTGCACAGCGTCACTGCTCAAAGGAAGTGGAGCAGAAGGGCACTTGCCTCTCGCTCTGCAGCTGCGCCAGGCGCTTCCGCACGTCGTCCACCGTCACCTCGAAGAACTCCTCGGGAAGCTCCTCGGGGGCAGCAGCAGGCGGCTCCAGGAGGTCCAGGTGACAGACGAGCGGCTCCCGCTCGACAACCTGTGGGATGAAAACGAGCTGCTCTGAGTCTTAATGTGCTGCTCTGCTTGTACCAAAGGCTCCTGAAAAAAGCCAAGTGCCAGCACCGCAAACTGCAATACCATGGCTAGCGTGGGGTTCGCATCCCCCACACAGACCGAGGTGCCAGCGCTGGGACACGATTCCCCCGCACACAGCGGGACCCGCGCTGGCCCCAGCCGCAGCTGAGCGGGAGCTGCTCTGGCTGCAGAGCCCAGGGCGACGGCCCCAGCGTCACCAGCGCCAGGAGGTGGTGCCTGCCCAGGGTGGGATCCCCTCCCTGCCCCTGCAGTGAGACTGATCTGAGCGAAACCCAGCCCATTACAGGTACTCAGAAACTACTGCTATCCCCAAACCAGAACCCACCTCTCCTTGCTCTGTGTCAAACCTCTCAGAACGTAACCTGGCCACTCCACAGCAGCGTACGACTCCACGGGTGCTGTTCTCCACACAACAGACCATCAGCTGCCCTCCCCAGTGTCTCATCTGCCCTGCGCTCCTGGCTCACATCGCACCCTCTGCTCTCTCCACTGCACATTCCCTTGCCACAGAACCAGTGGCACCAGTTCCCAACCAGGGCTCTCGCTGCCTCGCCATACTCCAGAGCAACCTTTGGGTTTGTAAGGAAGGTTCTGGCCTGTTGAGTTCTCTGAATGAGCCACTGCAGGGTTTCACTGTGCACGTTTCCACGTTTTCTGGCCCCTGGCGTGCAGAAAGTCCCCTTGGACACTGGAAACCCTGGTTTCACACTTAGAAACCTTTGCTGGGGCAACGCAGACAATGTGACGGGAGCAGTGCACCGTGTGCCTCACCCGCAGCAAAGACCCTTCACAAACTTACTGACCCCTTCCCTGCACCTCCAATGCTGCCGAGGGGCCACTTGAGCAGCGCAGACCCCAGCGGCCAGGACACCCCTCCCTGCATGCAGGGCACAGCCCGGCCCCACCACGGCAAACCCTGCAGCACCACAACGGCCTGCAACTGCAGCGCAGACCCTAAACAACCCAAAACCCACACCACCACGACACCCGCACCACCACAACACCCGCACCACCACAACACAGCACCCTCCCCAGCCCATTGACAAGCGGCATCTGCTGCCTCTGACAGGAGGGCAGCATCACGTACCCGGCCCCGTTCAGAACAGGCACCGGCTCCTGCCCCATCAGAGCAGCAGCAGTGTCAGAACATGAGCACAAACCACAGTGAAATGCACAAGGGGCAGTTACACCTACAGGCCCCTGGACAACTCAACCTCTTCAAGTTGCAGAAATGCCTGAACACAGAAACTGTGGCGGTCACCACAGCATCGCTGCACGGCCAGCCCAGCACAGCGCGGGGCTCCGCGAGCAAACCGGTGCCCTTCTGCTCCCCCTGCTCCCTCACAGGCTCTCTGCAATCCTAATTAACGCCCCAACGTCCTCCCCCATCTGCTCCATCCTCCCTTCCCCCAGGCACGGCCCCTCGGGAACAGGAGTCTCCCTCAATTGTCAAAGACAACACAAATTACAAGGCAACATTCGCTCTGCTGCGGGCACCAAAGGGTAATTTGAGAAATTAAAAGAGCGAGGTTGTGTGGGTGGGACCTTGGGCTACTTTTAGAAAGTTGAGCAGGGTCAGCTCTAACCAGCGGGCGAAGGAGCCGGGCTGCAGCGTCCCGGGGCTCGGGGGATGCCCAGCGCTGCGGGGGGAGCCTGGGCACACGGAGCTGAGCCCCAGGAAGGGGCTGGTGCCCACGGTCCTGATCCTGAGCGCACGGAGCGGAGCCGGATGAGGCCCTGCCCGCCGCCAGCAGCCGACCTGAGGTCGACCGATGTCAGGGCCAGAGAATTACCCAGGCCTGCGCAGTGCCCGGGCACACTTCAACCTCCTCCCGCAGCCTGAGCTGTCACTGCAGCAGCACCACCTGCACGATGCGACACAGCCCATGACCGCGCTGCTCCGCACCTCCACCCCGCACCAGCCCAGACGTCCCTGGGGAACGCTGCGCCCACCCTGCAGACACGCAGGTACCGCTCGCTCCTCCGTCTGCGACTCCATCTGCTTCCCCAGACAACACTGATGCTGAACATCAAAACCTCCAATTAGGCATTGCTCATTTAGCCATTCCAATTAGGCATCTCCCGGTCTGAGTACTCAGCAAAGCCTTATTCTAACGTGTCACCAACGATCCTAAAGCACAGACCAAATCCAAAAACCACCTTCCCAGGGCGACTTACAAAAAGGGGCTACCAGGTCCACCAGCTCGCCTTCTGACCCACAGCAAAAGACAACCACCTCCCGCAATGATAAATGCCCCACACGGCAGATCCTGCCCTCCACAACATCGCTCTGCAGGACAGCGAGCTGTGTGTTTTGCT
>NW_010184095.1:13773-26479 GCF_000695765.1 Mesitornis unicolor
CCAGTTTCCCGGGGCTGAGCCATCGGGGGCTCGGACCCCCCCCAGCAGCGCCTGCCGGGCTGCGAACAACGCGGGTGTGACACAGCCTGGTCACCCGTGGCCACCGCGCAGGCCTGGGCGCGCTGAGGAGAGCTCTCACGCCGCTGGGCCGCCGCACGCTGTCCCTGGAGACCCCCCCAGCGCCGCAGGGAGCTCCATCTCATGGGGAATCTGGTGTAAAGTTACCTTCAATAATTAATGCTCTGACATCAAAGCCAGCGCGCAGCTGTCTGCGAACCAGCTTTAGCCCAGGACGCGGAGGGATGCCGGCACAGATTTTATCCAGCCTCTCTCTTCAGCTTCAAAAACCACACACAGGCAAAGCATTAATGGGAAGATTCTTTTACAGAAATGGACCTTTGATGTTTAAAAATAATTTGTTTTGTTTTGGGTTTTTTCCTGGGGACTGAAAAGGGACACAAAGCAGATGCCATGTGGCCAGCCATGCTCCGCTGTTGCTGCCGAGAGCAGGGAGAGCGGAGGCTGGCAGGAACGGAGGAGGGAACAAAACGCAATCCATCAGCAGCAAAGCCCCAGAGATCAAAGGGGCTGGCAGGATCGCATGCTGTTTAACACAAGGGCAGACCGCCCAGGAGCATCTGCAGCTGCTCCCAGAGCCGCTCCGAGAGGGGACGCCGGCTCCAGAAGTGCCTCCGCGCGGTCTGGACTGGGCTGCGCTTCCCAGAAAGATGCAGGACCATGCGAGTCCTCGGGCCCCGTTGCTCAGCCCCACAGCAAACCCCACACGGAGCCACAGCCAGAACACGAGAGTGAGCTCCGTGTCCCCAGCCAGCAAAGGAACCCTCCCCCTCGCACATCCTCCCTTCCTTTTCAGCTACAACGGGAACCCTCCTTTCCAAATCCCTCGTAGGTGAGAACGCAGTCGAAGCATCAGGCTGGACAGATCGCCCAGCCCACTCCCAGGGTCTGCTCCAAGAGGTCAAACAACAATGATCAGGTGGGCCCAAACGTGTTTGCAATGCACTGAAATGTTCACCACTGGGCTGGCGAGGCCTCTCCTGCTGCAGCTGCAACTGCAGAGTCCTGCCAGGGCCTGGCTGCTGCTCCTGACCCGTCAGGGATGGGCTGCAACCACCGAGTCAGGACCTCTGCACCAACACGAGAGCAAGCACAGCCTCCTGCTAAACTCCTCCTGCATCAGTGAGGGTGACAGAGCCCTGGCCCAGGCTGCCCAGAGAGGTTGTGGAGTCTCCTTCTCTGCAGACATTCAAAACCCGCCTGGACGCCTTCCTGTGCAACCTCATCTGGGTGTTCCTGCTCCGGCAGGGGGATTGGACTGGATGAGCTTTTGAGCTCCCTTCCAGTCCCTGACGGTCTGTGGTTCTGTGATTGTGTGACCAGGCTCCCTCTGAGCCTCACCAGGCACCTTTTCTTCCTACTTACAGCTCTCCACTACTTAATCCCGTGGCTGGGTCAGAACCAGAGAGCACCACAAAACTCTGACTCCAGGAGGTACTGAAGAGCGGGGGGCAGCGGAGGGGGCTGCGGAGCCAGCCCAGGTGATGTGTGTGAGTGAAGGGGAAGGGGAAGAGACGCAGAGTCACAGAGAATCCAGGATGCAGAGCTCCCAGTGCGCAATAGTTATTAACAATGACAATTCATCCTCCTGCACTTCCCCTTACGCCACTCGCCAGACAGACCCAACGTCGCCGACAGCGTTCGGTTCTGTACAGCTGCACACTGAGCACGCTTGGCACCACCGACAGGCCACGCTGTGACAGCATCGCAGCCCTCTGGAGCCGTCAGTTCTCCTGTCTCTACATGGGCTCAAGCATTTTTATCTGAACCAACGCAGTCTGACTGCAGAGACACCAACAGCGATGGCAGACGTGCGATTTATCTTTCCGGGAAAAGGGTCAGAGAGAGGTGGACTTCATTTAAGCAGCAGGACAATTTAGAGGAAGACAGAAAACGCTTTTATGTGCAAGGACAAATATAGAAAGAGAAGGGTGGGAAGTTTCTGCTTCATCTGCAGAAATGATCTGAGGAAATGAAGACCCACAGAAGGGATGTGGCTGGACTGAATGGAAGAGAAGAGGTCCAGACCGGCTTTTTTCAAGTATCGAGCTCCTGGCAAGCAAGGTGCAACTGCAGCTGGGTATTTCCTTTCCTAGATTTACATCCCTCACCTCCCACCCCCCACGCCACCAGAAGAGTTAAACTGAAGAGCTCCAAGGAGCACCCGCCTGGACGGGGGGGACGCTGCTTCACCAGCTCTCCCTTACCTGCTCCTGCTCCTTGTGCACCTCTTGGCTGTTCTTGGACTTCTTTGGCTTAGAGGGGCCTCCAGGGCTGGAGGCCGTTGGCAGCTTTGCAGATGGCAGATCTGGCCCCAGAGCCGGCGCGGCCACGGAGGAGCCCCCCAGACGCTGTCCATCTCCAGAGAAGGGGACCAAGGGGGCGGCCCCGGGCTCTGGGGAAGGCTGCAGCTCCTCCACGCTGGCACCAGGTTCTGTGCCCGCATCCTGCGCGTCGATGGGGCTGTTTACAGACACGGCCACGTCCCCCTGGGCTGAGTCCTCTGGGGATGCATTTGCTTGAGGTAGGGGCACGTCCGCTGCTCCTCCAGCAGAGCCTGGGCTCACCGTCAGCTCACTGCGCTGCCCCGTGGCACCCGCAGCTTCCTCCTGACAGGATGGGCTGCATTTCTTCAAGACAACTCTTAACGGAGACACCAGAAGGAATAAAAACAGAGTCATTTATCCTAACAGTACTGCCCTCCCTGCCCTCAACAGGGTCACGACACAGAGACCACAGCCAGACTCAAGTGCACCCCCAATCTGATGACCTGCCCCGTCCAGACGCTCATGGAGAACAAGCTCTGGTTGCTCTGGAGTCGGAGGGGGTCGGGGGTTTGTGCAAAAACCAGAACAGGAAGAAAAGGACGCTCAGGAAGCACTCGGCGGTGAGCTGTGACGCACAGCTCCTGCAAGGGCTGGCTGGAAGGGGACAGAAACGCCGTCCCTGTCCCCACCTCACCCTCCCATACGTTTGGCAGGAGGCACTGCAGGGACCGGGGTCAACGCCTGGAACCCCAAACAGGGAGGAACGAAGTGGCAGACTCAGTCACTCAGAAAGGCTCTGGGCTGAGGCAAACAAGCCCCTTTAATCTGCACAGGACCGGTCGGTGCCAGCATCTGCAGCTGTGGGAAGCACATCTGGGCAGCAGTTTCAGATAAACAGGCAAATGCAATAATTACTGAGTGCCGCGATGTTTGTCCTTTTGACGTTTTTTCATGCTTTTTTCTTTTTGTATTTGAAACAAAACAAATTCAGCACCAGAGTGGAAAGGAAAACCAGAGCCCAAACCCTGCTCCTCCCGACCTGATGATGGCACTGCCTCCGGTCAGGCCCAGCGACTTCAGCGTCGTCTTCTCCAGCGCCTCTTTTCCCTGAATCTGCAACAACAACGGGGGACGGAAATTCCAGCAACTGCCTGTGCCACAGCACACAGCACACAGCACACAGCACACAGCACACACCAGCAGCACAGCCCCAGACACACTCCTGATTGGAAATGAGACCTGAACCCATCTGCGTTCACCTGCACCGCTTCACCACATTCACTGCTTGTTAAACAGCTCAAGGGAAGACGACCTACATGCATGTCCATCCCATACACACATCCACATGGGGCCCGACCTCAGCAAAGCACTGGTTTTGTGTCAGAAGCGAAATCACGGCCCGCACCCCAAAGGCAGCGGGTTTGGTTACGCGTGACCCGCTCCAGAATAAAGCCGCTCTGTGCGCAGGGGTCAGTGGGAAGTGCAGGGGACAGCCAGGGAGAGCCAATTCCGTAATACGCACATACAAAATGTTAAACAAAACATTAATAGCGAAAGATCAAAACACAGGGAAAAGCAAATATTTATTAAAATGAAACCACTGTTTTGACTCGAGCTTTAAAAGAAGTTGGAAAGAAAAACACAAACAGGTCATTGAGCTCATTTTATGGGCTCAGAGGTCTAAATGGGCCAGGGTTACGTTCCAAGAGAGCTTTTTTCCACACAGACACGTCATGCTTTGAAAAGACCAACATTTTTCTGCTTCCCCTCTCCAGAACGTTCAAAAGAAACACTTTCCAGGTTGGAAAGCAGAGCTGGGTTTTTCCTATTTTTCAGGACAGGAGAGGCAGTGAGGAGCTTTGCTGCCTTACCTCATCTCGCATGTAAATGCAGACCGGGGAGAAGTCACCGCGCTGCTCCATCAGCTCCCTGCAACACAGAGCAAACGCTGCGGCACCTGCGGCACAGCCTGCGCCCAAACCAGCGCAGAGCAGCAGCGAGGGGAGTGATCAGCAACGTCCTCCTCCGCGCTCCTGCAGCAGCGACCACTGCACAGCCACGGGCTCAGAACAGACACGAGGTAAAGTCTGCTCCAGCGCAGCCACTGCTCCTTAAACACGGCCCTGGACCGTCAGAAACAACGGAGAGATGACCACGGTTAATGCTGGAATCAGCTGGTCTCACTGGATAAATTCAAGCACACCATTCTTCATGTGCCTCCGTACCCGCTCTGGAACATGACTTAGTAATATTTGTGCTTCTAAATCCCTTCTCTGAGTTAAACAGCTTACTACAGTTTAGAGTCTACTTTCACAGGGACAGCTCAGTTCCCTTCCATGCATGCACAGCAACAAACAGAGTGAAGTACGGCTCTAAAGCAAATGATCTGAGGACGAAGCATTTGCCTGTCTCAGTACCAGACAGATTTTTAAAAACAGAAAAGAAAAAAAGAAACAGCAGCTTTCAGAGTCTGAAAACCAGGGACAAAACAAGGCCAAAGGGAAGGCTGCTGCGGCAGACGAAGATCAACCCCATGAAGCGCTCTGGGGAGCAGGACACACAGCAGTGCTGCAGACTGCACGAGCAGAGGAGGGGAGAACCAGCCAGACGCCAGCCTTGGCTCTGCCCGTCGTGCTCTGGGGCAGTGGAGGAGCAGCTTTGTTCCGCGCTCACTTGATCAGACACAGGAGATGGGCAGGGAAAAGACAAGCGCTGCCTGCCACAGCAGGGCACAGCTCTCACCCATCCAGGACCAGGCAATTCCACGCGAGAGGAAAACCCTGCAACGAGGCGCTCGTAATGGAAAGAAAACCATGGACTAACACTTTTAGATAGGAAACCTCAGGTGCCTGTAGAAAAGTAAAAAGCCTTGAAGAATTTAAGAATCACCCAGTGCATTACACTGGAGCGCTGGAATCAGTGAGATTCAACAGCAGAAGAAACTCGCTCTCATTGTGGTCTCCCCTTCAGCAGCCAAAGTGAAACTCAAACTGGAACCAGCTGAGAACGTGGTAAAACGTGAGATTAAGGAGAACAGCCCTGCTTCTCTTTCCACACCAATGCCACACCAATGGCAAAAGGCGACCAGGAGAGCACTGTCCATGCTGGGACGGCGGCTGCTCGGAAAGACAAGCGGCTGAACTGCCACAGGCATCTGTTTTCAAGCTCTAGATTGAAAAGTTAGCAGGGAAACCACAGAACAAGAGGTGGGGAAGCTGCCCCAGGTCACTGCCCATCAGCACAACGGGTGAGACCTGTCCTCCTCCTGTTCCGTCCTGAGCTCTGCCCTGCACCAGGACCCCTTGGGGAGGGCTGTGGATCCCACCGCACAGCAGCAGCTGCGGTGGCCTCAGCAGCAGAGCAGCTGAAATTCCTCCCCGTGGTAAACTCTGATCTTTGGGCTCTTGGAGTCCACCCCCGGTGGTGGGGAATGGCCTGGAGGAACAAAAGCCTGCCAGGAAAGGTGGATGGTCACCACTTAGGAGAGAGTCACAATGGTGCACACGTCCTCATCACAGACCCATAGGAGAGGAAACCTGTTTGACTCACACAGTTCCACTCATCTTCCCAAAACCGCTTTCTCAATTCAAGCAACTCTTTGGACTGGAGAGCCTTCTAAAAACCTATGCAAAATATCTGAAGGTAATGAATGACACCACAAAAGCAGCAGTCACAGCCAGGGTCAGAACCGTCTCACAGTGTCCCGGCTGCCCTCACGTTGTGCAGAGCAGCCCACCGAGCTGCTGAGCAGCACGAGGAGACGCAGAGGCAGCAGCTCCCAGGCCCACACCACACGGGGTGCAGCGCCTGCGCCCCTGCCCGTCCTGCAGAGCACACCCCAGAGCCCGATTTCTGTGTGACTCTCAGAAGGCAGCAGGCTCCTCCTCCAGCTGCTGTTAATCCATGACATGCACTCACTGAGGCGAGCACACACATCAAACACTCTGTCACTGCTTTGATGTGCTGCTCTTCAGAAGGGGAACGGCAGGCAGATTAGATTCCTTCATGTAGTGATCTGACAGGGCCTGTAAACATCTTGTGCAAGGACTGCCGCACGCTGAGGGGAGGAGCAGCCCCACAATAGCTTCCAGACCTTCTTCAGACCCAATTAGCCACGATGGACGCTGGAAACCCAGGGGAAATTCCAGCGGATTTAGAATACTTCCCCTCACGCACTCGGAGCATTCCAGGAAAACGTCTCCAGTTGGAAAGTCAAAGGAAGGATTCAGCAAAAGTCAACAACCAGCCACTCATCAGGCAACCGAGTCAACGCGCTCTGAAAAGCGGCACAGCCGACGGAATCCGTGCGGACGGCTACGGACCCGGCCTGTTCTGGGACTGCCACACGCAGCATCTTTGCTGCTTGGTGAACTTCATCAAAAGCTTTCCAAGTCCATCCGAACATCTGAGTTCAGCTTCCAGAGGGCAGAAGAGAACAGCTGTGTCTCATGAACTGAAGTTCATAAAGCTTAGCACACTGTAACAGTTAGAATCTTAAAAAGAGCAGCATGCACGTTAACTATTATTATTTATTAACACATAAAACCACTCCAAAGGAGCAAAATTATATGAAAAGCTCAAAATTCAAACCAAAGAAATAACCAAGTAACGTGTGAGAAAGCCGCACAAAGGCTGTTTGTCACTGTCCGCAACCGCCACCCCCACCAGCCGAGCAGTTCCCAAGCTGCTGCAGACTTCTCTCCTCCCAGAGGCACAAAGTGTGCCTGGAAACACCCGGGAAATGACCCCTGGCTGTTCCTGCCGACCTCGCTCCTCGGTCAGGAGAAAAAGAACTCTTTTCTCTACAGCATCTACTCGAAGATTTCCCTCTGACTCAAGAGCAGATGCCACAGCATAGACCTAGCAGACCATTGAAGACAAAGTGGTAAGTAAGACTCACTGGTATCACTTCAGAGCCACTAGACTACCTCAAACTGTGGTTTGGTGGTACAAAACATTGAGCAGAAAAACTGACACGCACCACTCCTACCCATCTGCTGCTTCCTCCTTTGGGATCCTTGTTCTCAGACGAGCTACACTTCTGGTTTTAACTGCCCTTAGCTGGGTTAGGAAAGTTGTCTCTCTGCAAGATAACGCAGGGAAAGCACTATTGCTCAGCTGAATCAGCCACTCAAACCAATCCCCACAAAACTGCACAAACAGCAAAAGGGGAGCTGGACAGGAGGGCGGGCAGTGAGCACCGGCCGTGGATGCCCAGCTGCCACGCAGCAGATGCCCACAGCCCAAGGTCCCTCCCACGGGCACCAGTCACTGCGTTCACCTTGCCGTGGGCCAGGCAGGGCCCGAGCCAGCAGAAACCACAGCGCATCACTGGGAGGAACCGGTTCCTGCAGCCTGGAAACAGCTCTGGAGCAGCTCCAGCCACACAACCCTGCAACCTCGACCTCACGAGACAGCATCAGCCAGCCCAGCCCCAGAGCCACGCTGCTGCGGCCACTGCAGCCGTGCTGCGGGACGTGCACCTCCCAGCGCGGTCACACCACCTCACGCAAGGACACGTCAGCCTGGTACCCACGCACGCTGTGCCCAGCCCATCACCACTGCTCAGCTAACGGGCGACACGCCATCATTTGCATCCTGTATCGGTACCTGAAAGGTTGAGCTCCTCTGAATGCTGCTGCACCACCACCCGCACCGTCCGCACAGATGGGCAAGAGATCCAAACGCAGCAGAGCAAGTAGCAGAGTGTGAGGAGCGTAAGAGGAAGAACAAGCTAGAAATGCGGGATCTGGAAAGAGGCATTTTATCAAGAGAAAGGTAAACTGCAAGAGAAGAAAATGAAACGTGGAAACTCTGCTCAGAGCGGAGTGGCTGTCACAGCTTCGAGGCGCCAACTTCCAAGCCAGGACACAAATAAAAGAACTGTCCTTGGAGAAGAGCTCATTAGCCTGACATTTCTAAACAAGATTTACAAGTCAAAACTAAAGACACAACAAAGCACTGGATGCAGACTGGGCTGTAATAAGATTTCTAACCCATGCAAACATTCAATAAACGTAGAACCAGAAATTCTTCCACTTGAGCAGGATCCAGTCGGTGTTTTGAAGACTCCCCGTCAGCCTGCTGCGAGTGATCTGACAGGATCTCCAGATTTCTCTGAAGAACTCGCACAAAAGCACAGCAACTCGCTCAAAGGAGCCCTGTGCACCACACAGAAGTGGCGGTGATGAAGACAACCCAGGCCACCACCTCACCCCAACTTCAGACGCGCTGTGCAGGAGACAGCTGAGGCGATACTCCCAGCTGCAGTTTCTTCCCAGCCTTAGCAGCGTGTTACTGGTTTGTGCCCTGAACCAGGAATGCTACTCCAGGATTAAAAAATAACAACTAAACTACGGAGTGTGAAATCTGAAAGAGCAAGGAAAAGGCAAACGTCTGTGTTGTAAAGGAAAAACCACAGCCGAATAAATGCAAATTCTACACATCTGCAGGATTCAGCTGGATCAGCGTCACAGATCCCTCCTGGCACCCAGAGATCCATCCACACAAGTATTTTCTCACTGCATTGCTCACCTCATCTTTGCAAAATGGTTGAGCAGTTCCCACAAAGTCTGCTGACAGAGAAAGGTGCCTTGTAAACGGGAGCCATCGTCCAACTGCAACGCGATCCGAACCTATAGTAAAAACACACTGAGTTAAAACTTCTCTTCCTTCACACATTTTTCAGTATTTCAATGATCTCTAGAACCTGCCATCCAAAAAACCTTACTTCCCTCTAAACGCTTGCTGCAAAGGATTACCCGTTGCAATGCAGAGGACTATCCAGATCATTCCAGAAGTCACCGTGCAGTTCCCTGACCCGATGCTCCCCACCAAGGGCTCACCCGTCCCCTCCAGCCTCTCCCCGTGGCCTCTGGGCGAGGGCCGGTTCTGCCAGTGCAGACGGAGGCAGCGAAGGCCTCCAGCCTTTCCCTGTCCCGTGTAACCACGTCCCCTGCCCTGCTCAGCAACGGGCCCGCGTTTTCCTGCCTTCCTTTCCACCCGTGTACCTATCAGAGCATTTCTTCTCCTCTTCCACATCTCTGGCCAGATTCAATTCCCGCTGGGCTCAAGCTTTCCTAACTCCATCCCTGGATGAAGCACAAGGTCTCTCTGCTCCTCCCACGTTTCCCATCCCTGCTTTCGCTCTCTGCACACTTCCTTTTGGTGCGAGCGTGGCCAGGAGCTCCCTGTCCATCTCTGCTGGCATCCTGACTTCCCATCCGCTGAACGACCGCTCCAGAGTGTGGAGGAGGCCATCCCTGGCCATTGACCAGCCTCCTTGGGCCCCTCTTCCCTGCACACTCCGACCAAGGCCAACACAAGCGTCCCAAACAACGCGTCCCAAGAGCAGCTGAGGGGTGTGTTTGACACTGGCTGCGCCTTTGCAGCAAGGCTCTTTGCAGCAACACGAACAAGTCCCAGAACAGACAGGACTGATGTAGCTGCACGAACTGCAGCACAACGCAGAGCTCTGTGCACTGGGGCATTGCTGCGCAGAACAACGCCCCCGGGGCAGGACAAACCGGGGCCCTGTACACCCTGTACACATGGGGAACAGCCAGCGCAGCCCAAACCCAGCGCCGAGTTACTGCAGACCTGACCAGCGACGATGGCTCCAGAGAGACTGCAACACAACCTGCAACTCACCCATGCTTCCCAACCACAGAACTTGGACGTACAATTTAAAGGTGAATTAATCAAAAATCTCAACAATAATTCTGGATGTTCAGTTATGGAGTTCTTAAACACCTGCAGGAAAAGGCAGAGGACCCCAGCTGCCTGCTGCAGCAGGCCTTTCCCAGCTGGGATGTGAGCACATTCGCTACCAGGTGCTCATGCAGGTCACGGAGACTCCTCACAGAACTGCTACCAAAAAAACTTAGAACATCCAAGGCATTTCTAAAATGAGCACAGTAAGGACAGAGAGGAACTCCCAGCTCCTGATGGTCCCAAATCCAGCAGCTGAGCAAGAGACGGAGAACGGCACAGCACTTCTGGTGGTGCCTTCACCTTTCAGAGGACGCTCAGCCTCCCTTTTCAAAACGTCTAACACTCAAGTTTTCCCAGTTAGCTCACCCGTCCACAGAAAGGTGAATAAAAAGGAAGTCCCTATTAGGGAGCACCTCTCGTGTGCGGTCAACCACGGCTTTCTGAGGCCGGGCTCACACAGGGGTCTAAGGACACCAGCCTGCGGGGTGTGCGTGTGGTGTGTGTGTGGTGTGTGGTGTGTGTGTGTGTGATGTGTGGTGTGTGTGTGTGTGATGTGTGGTGTGTGCTATGTCTGATATGTGTGTGATGTGTGGTGTGTGTGTGTGATGTGTGTGTGTGTGCTATGTCTGATATGTGTGTGGTGTGTGTGTGTGATATGTCTGATACGCGTGTGATGTGTGTGTGATATGTCTGATACGTGTGTGATGTGTGGTGTGTGTGTGTGATGTTTGTGTGTGTGTGTGGTGTGTGTGTAATGTGTGTGTTTGTGGTGTGCGATGTGGGAGCACAAGGCAGGGAGAGCTGGGAAAAGCAGACACCGCACACGCCGTCAGTCAACCGTGCTTCCTCTGCAGGAACACGTTCGTCATCTGCCTGCGCTCCCACCGCCCCTGACCTGTTGGAGACAGGAATTCTGCACAGAGGAAGCAGTGGCATCACCGACAACCAGCCAACAGCCGCTTCACCCCACCACCGACACAGCTTCCCCTACGCCTTAGATCATCCCCAGCTGCAGCGGTGATGACAGCTGACATCAGCGCTCAGGACGAACACAGAAACTCAGACTACCAGTTGCATCAGGGTTTGGGCAACAGCTCAAAGCCAAGCATGTCACGAAAGTCCCCTTCAGTCAATTAGAAAAGTCTTCTTCAAAATCCTGGGCTCTATATGAAGTAACGGAGAGAGCAGTGCCAAACATCTAGGTTTACAAACACACAATGAAAGGCTAACAGCTTTAACGCTACTGCTGGTACCCCCAGACCCCTGCCACAAGGGGAATCTGTTCAGTTCTTCACTACAGAACTGCCTCACAGGAATCCATGATCTTTACACGTGAAGGCAAATCCAAAACCATCCTGGTTTAGAAACACCAGACCAGCTGAACTGAGAAACTCCATATGAGGAAGTCAGTAAGAAGATAACTGCCCGTGACAGACAAATTCTTACTGCCAGGCTACTTAAATAACATCACATATGATCTTATTTTACATGAGATCATTTTACAAAACATATTTATGCTCAATAACACCTATGCATCATTTTCTAAATTATGCCTCCACGCATAAAGGATTTTTAGATCTCCTAAATGTGACAGCAGTTCCTACAGAACACGGCACCTGTAAGCCCTCTGCAAACCATACTAAATAGGGGCATTCAGGAACTGCTGAACACAGCACAGATCACAAAGAAAACTAAAGCTGTGTGAACACACCATGAACAGCAACGCTGGGAAAGAAGTGAAAGAAAATCCTGTAAGAATTTGAGATTTTTAGTAAAAACCCAGAGGTGGACAACAGCAACTGAGATAGAAATTAGGAAAGGGAACCGAGTTAGTAGCTCAGTTGCTGAGCAAAGCCATCAGTGATGTTTAACTTCTTACACGTTCGCGTTTTTCGGCTCCCCAGACCTCCCTGACAAGATCCCATGCAGCACCACCGAAAACTGAACCAACTGGTGACGCCGAGACAGGACCGTACCGTGTTTGCAGCTTCCACTCTGTGAGAGACCGGCACCATCTCCAGCTTGGCATTGTTGGGCAGCCTGGCAAACCTCCACTGCAAAGAGAGATCCAACACGCTCCTCTGAAACCTACAGGAGAACACAGCCCGTGAAGACACAGGGACCACCCCGCACCACCCTCAGTCGCTTCAAGGCCTGGCAACAACGCCCAGCCCAGGCACTGGAGGAGCTCCCCGCAGGCCGACTGGGAGCCATGGACAGCGGCTTCTCACAGACAACTGGAAATTCAGAAGAGACATCAAAAAAAAGTAACTCTGCACACCAAAAACGCTGCAGTTTGTAGGTGTCACTGATAAAACACTCAAGTACGTGCTCCTCCTCCCCTCAAACAACCCCTGGGCTATGGCACCGTACCAGCACACGGTCAGACCATGGCACGGGAGGAGAGCCCGGCCAGCCTGAGCTGGAGCGTGGGGGGAAAACCCTCATGGAGGTTACACGGGGACTGGTGTCGATCCACGGGTGAACTCCTCACAGGGAAACCGGGGAAGGGTGGTGTGATGGAGGTAACTGTGCTGGAGAGCCCCTGGGCCCCCTCCCCGGGGTCACCGCGAATGATCTCCTCGTGTGTCGCCACGCAGGGCCCGCACTGCCGGGGCGAGGGCCTCGGTGCGCGGCCCAGGGACTCC
>NW_010184096.1:0-1001 GCF_000695765.1 Mesitornis unicolor
AGATTGGGGGACTCAAAAAGAGATGGGGGACACCTAAAAAAGATGAGGGGACTCTAAAAAGAGACGGACAACCCCAAAAAGAGATGAGGGAGACCCTAAAAAGAGATGGGGACCCCAAAAAGAGATTGGGGGACCCCAAAAAGAGATGGGGAGAGACTCCAAAAAGAGATTGGGGGACTCAAAAAGAGATGGGGGACACCTAAAAAAGATGAGGGGACTCTAAAAAGAGACGGACAACCCCAAAAAGAGATGAGGGAGACCCTAAAAAGAGATGGGGACCCCAAAAAGAGATTGGGGGACCCCAAAAAGAGATGGGGAGAGACTCCAAAAAGGGATTGGGGGACCCAAAAAGAGATGAGGGACCCCCAAAAAAGATGGGGGGACCCTAAAAAGAGATAACCTCAAAAAGAGATGAGGGAGACCCTAAAAAGATATGGGGACCCCAAAAAGTGCTGGGGAGAGACCCCCAAAAGATACAGGGGACCCTAAATGATATGAGGGACCCCCAAAAGAGATGGGGAGAGATCTCAACAAGAGCTTGAGGGGACCTAAAAAAGAGATGGAGATCCCCAAGAAGAGATTTGGGGACACAGGGCCCCCAGGCTGTTGTGTGGCTCGGGATGGGGTCGCTCCCATCCCCAAATGCCAGCACCTGGAGTGGGATGTGCCACGGTCTGGGGGACCCAGGGCTCCCTCAGGACAGGGCTGCCCCAAAATCAGTTTCCCTCCCCTGAGTCCCCCCTCCCAGCTGAGGTCCCTGCAGCCTCAGCCTCTCTGCCCCCACGTGAAGCACCCAGGGAAAGGGCACCCCAAAACCCCGCGGCAATGGGGGGGACACCCCCATGCAGTGGGGAAGGGGCTGTGTTTGGCACTCCCCCATCCCCATGAGGCTGCAGGGACCCCCCCCAAAGGCCGGGGGGGGCTGAGACCTCATCTCACAGCAACTGCACCAGCTGTTGGAAAGTTCAAAATTCCTTGGGACCCCCACTGTCCCCCTCCCC
>NW_010184097.1:0-12324 GCF_000695765.1 Mesitornis unicolor
GATAGTACACTCAGTTCCCTCATCCAAGTCCAATAGGACTGGTAATAAAAATCTGTTTAAATGAGTGTAACAAAAATCCCAGCATAATCAGACTGAAAGAAAGCTATGTTTACATGCTGTCATGGTTTAACCCCAGCCAGTAACTAAGCACCACACAGCTTCTCTCTCAACCCCTCCAGTGGGATGAGGGAGAGAATCAGAAGAGTAGAAGTGAGAAAACTCATTGCTTGAGATAAAGACAGTTTAATAGGTAAAGCAAAAGCCATGCACACAAGCAAAGCAAAACAAAGAATTAATTCACTACTTCCCATTGACAGGCAGGTGTTCAGTCATCTCCAGGAAAGCAAGACTCCATCACATGTAACAGTTACTTGGGAAGACAAACTTCATGACTCCAAATATCCTCCCTTCTTTCTTCTCTGAGCTTTATATGCTGAGCATGGTGATATATGGAATGGGGTATCCCTTTGGTCAGTTGGGGTCAACCATCTCATCTGTGTCCCGTCTCAGCTTCTTGTGCACCTCCAGCCCACTCACTGATGGGGTGGTGTGAGAAGCAGAAAAGACCTTGACTCTGTATAAGCTCTGCTCAGCAACTATGAAAACACCCCTGTATTATCAACACTGTTTTCAGCCCAAATCCAAAACATAGACCCATACTAGCCCCATAAAGTTCTTGGTTTCCTGGGGATGTAAATGTAGCTATGACTGCAACATCAACACTGCTTCGTGCACTGCATCTTCTCAGACACTCAGGGCTGGGGTTGCATACAGATACATTACCACTCTTCACAAACCTCTTGCCAAGAATTAGCTAATAATTTTCTTATTTGTGTAAGGGGGACACAGGTTCACAAAACCAGTAAAAACCAATAAAACTACATTTTGTGCATAACACCAGTCCTAGCTGTTCAATGAGTAACTGTCTATTAACAATTGACTAGAACCATTTTACCATCTAAGAATATGGCACTGAAACTGTGTTTAATAGCATTTGTTGAGTCATCTTTGCTAGTAAAGTTGTATTACCCAGAAATAGCTTGTTAAAGTTAAATGTGACAGTTCACCATATTTCCCAGTAGACAACAGACTGTCAAGTACTCTTTGATTTCAGGAATCTTCTAATACATTAAATAACCTTCCAGAGAAAAATATCCTTTCCAAAGTTACACACACATAACAGTCCCACAACCTGCTTAGAGTTATGCACATCTAGTAAATATACATTTTTTTATTAAGCTACTATATTTTTGCTCCCTAAAATAGATCTTTTACTAAAATAGTTCTTCTTTCTCCATAACAATATAAAAATAAAATAACAAATAGTGCCGTTGATGGTAGCACACAATGTAGCATGATATTTTTTCTAAAAAGTCATGATTTCTCATGAAAAGAGTTACTAGCTTTCACCCTTCTGTATCTTTTCTCTGTCTCTGATTTATACCTTCCTTCATTTTACAGCTTTTTTGGTCATGATCAGAGTATTTTGCATTAAGGTTTTGCAATTGTTCATCACATTCCCCAGGCCTACTATTTTCTGAAAGGAAGTAAGTAACGATACATTTTAATTAATGTTGATTTTATAAGATTTTAACTCTGTCTGATGGATACAAGCTAAAAATCAATCACTGTCTCTTAATTTTCAAATCAATCCAAGGATGTATGAAATGAAACATCACAAAAGGCACTTACATAGAAGATATAAACTGACGGGAAACTGTTTGATTTATAATACAACATATAAGATCTGCATGACACAGCTTCCTGATGGTTTATGAGCCTATGAAGTCTTTCTAATGAAGGTTATTCCTGAACTCATAAAATTTCATATTCCAGTCTGTGCTCTATCATCAACCTATAATGCTAGATTTGTATTGATAAACATAGTAATTATAAAAAAAAAATCCTTCTGTTTATTTAAGAGATGCTCTTTGGATGGAAGACATAAAAATGAAACTAATTTCTGTTGCAACATATCCACAAGGGAGCAGCAAAACTGACCACTTGTTTCCTATTATCTTTCAACTTGAGCAGAGAGGGAAGACTTCACACAGCCTTTTACATATCATTACTTCAGAATTTTCTTCTCAGGATACTGTGTTCTATAGGAGCTACACACATACATATTTGAATTTCTGTCTTAACTGGAAATTAGTTTAGTCTATAAACTTTTGTTGCTTTCCTAGTAAGCTAGGTTTGAATAAAAGGTGACAGTTCAGGACAGGAGATAAAATGCATAGGTACATCAGGGAGCACTGCACTGATAAAGATTGCTCTGAAAAACACAAGCACTGTTCACATGCTCTTCACAGTTTTCAGCTGAGAGGCACTAACAACTTGCTGAGGCACAGGGCTGCTCAAGCTAACCGTTAGCTGTAGCTGATGTGTTCACTGACTCAGTGAAAAGTCTCCTTGGCAATATCGGAAGACACTTGCCCTTATATAGCTTATATGGCCATGATTGTGCATTATAAATATTACGTTTAGTTGTAAAGATACTGTCCTTATTTTTCATATTCTTCATTTTCAAAATCACATCAGAGTAATAGTTTGGCTTGTATTTCCACAGTAGGTCCCATTTAAAGGAAGCATTTCAGCATGTGCTTAAATTCAACTCTATTGAAAACAACACATATGCATGTTTTTTACATTAGTATAAAAATGTCCTAATAAGAATGATTTCCTGAGTGGGAGCTTTAATCTTTACCAAGTATTTGGTAGAGATCAAGACAGCACAAACATGTGGCGCTTTTATTTTGCATCAAAATTTTGCATCAAAATTTTGCATAGTAAAGGTTAAACTAACAAAGGAAGTGACTTAAAAAAATGGGTTAGCAAAATACTTGAAATTTATGCTTAATGGGCAGAGGAGCGAAAGTATACATGAAAAGCCTTTTGGGGTTTCTGCAAAAGACAAAGAACACATGCAAAGTAATCTGATGTTTTGGTTATTTTTTACCCTGCATTTTTATGAATCCATTCACATACATTCATAAAATGTGTCTTTCTATGAAGCAATTAGAAACCTTTCAAAGAGGAAAAGAAAGTTCTTTATCAATTAACCATCATTTTCCATTTCTTTATTTATGATCCTGTGACTACTAAGCATCAATAATTTCTGCTTTGCTACAATGTCACCAGGAAGATTGATTGTGCGTGTCACCTCGATATGAGAAGATTTAAATGGAAAACAGATATTTGCAACACACCAAATTCACTTTTGCAAAATAGAGCAACCTAATTATATTTTTAATAATACGAGTTTTAAGATGCATCACATCTCTGTTCAGATGAAAGCTCTGAATTTTCATTCAGCATTTTTATTTACATTCTTGTAATAGTTGTAACTATGCATGCACCATACTGAAAATATATACTGTTATTGTTAAAAATCAAGCACTCAAAAATAAGAAGTGCCAAGATCAAGGTTGTATAAATAAATTTAAATCATCTGCCTGTGCATACAAATTATGATACAGTTCATTAGATTATCACTTTAAGATTTCATGAATACAGTAGGTGTTTTCTTCGTTCAGTGGATAAAGTGGTTAGGGAACTTATCAACAATTGGTTTTCATATCTTTTCCAACATCTTTTCCAGAAGAACTCATCCCCAATCTGATGTGCAAGATGCCTATGTACTTGCATCTAGCACATCAGAAACTCAATTTTTACATGTTTACAGAGCCACTTTAGCCCCCTGCTCAGCACTGGTATTTTCACATTTTGCATTTGCAAAATTGTTCAGGCTTTGGTGCTGCTAAGAACCCTGTTCAAGCCTGAAATGGGATTCTTGGGTTATTTAGAGGAATGGCTCTTTGACTAGTGGAGTGCCATCCTTCAAGTGTGTTCAAGGCACATTGAAAAGCAAGGACTGACATTGTTTTGAGCAGGTCACCTGCAGGTCAACTTGTAATGTTGAGGACTAAACATGGGTGACTGCTTCACGCAGGATGTGGGCCTCAGTTTCTAAGACAGTGTTCTGTGGAAGCCTTCTGTTCCCTTTCTGGCCTGGTAAATATTTCTTTTATACAAAAATGTTGAGAATATACTAAGGAAGCCAGAGCTGAGGGATACTAAAAGAATGTAAGTTTATGTTCCTGTCCCAAATCATTAAATGCATAGAAGATTTGAAAATGCAGATCTTGCATCCGAACTGAGCACCTCAAGCAGGATTATTTGGTATTTTGGCTTTGTGCCATCTCTCTACAGTGTAATTGTAGGTGGAAGAGCCCTGAGCTGCTGAAATAGCTGTCTGTCTTCAGTGCCTCACAACTGGCTGGCATTGATACTTCCCTAAGTAAACGCTTTCTGGAAATGTCTTCGTCAGGCTTCTGACTCACTTATGTGTATATGGGAAGATACCAAATGTGGAGCTGTGAATGCATCATTCAAAGAACTGAAACCTGAAAATTCAGAAACCTGAATTGAGCCTTGAATTCCCTCAACAAATAATATCCCCTAACTCCGAATTAAACTACCATTCACTTGCCTAAAAGTAAGATAAAGTGGAGTGTTTCCATTTGGCTTCAACCAACCCAGGCAGTGCAAAGATGCAAAAGATAGAGCATACAGAAGTAAACCTCTCTCATGAATAAATACAGATAAGGTGAAACACTACTAAAGACAAACACTCCAAGTGGTATTATCCACTCAAGCACCCTGCTGCTCACTGTCACGTAAATCAGGGAATAAAAATCCTAAGAAACTGGTAGTCACTTCTCTGGCTATGCAGCTGGCAGGTTAGGAGACCCTTCCCACTTAGTCGGGATGCCAGTCAAGGTAAGTTATTGAGAGCCCTTACCTGTAGTGGTAAGTGAATATTTGGCATGCTTTAGGTTTGTAGTCACAGAAGATTGACTAACACACATGTAGTATTTTGAATTACTTATGAGTTATGATAGTGTGTTCCATGGATCGCCTGTGGGTTGTGATAGTGAGTTTTGTGAATTGCCTGTGGGTTGTTGTGACTTGCCTGTGGGCTGAAACTGCATTTTTGTGAATCTCTTGCGGTTGTAATAGTGTAATCTTGCTTTTAAACTGCAAAAGTACATTTCTCCATCGTATCCACAGAACCTGCAATAGTGACGTATTGAATCTGCAGTCGAGCCTCTTTTCGACACAAGCTGAGGATTGCTTTGCAGAGAGTATGCAAAACAGCCATGTCTTGCAGGATCAAATCTATTATTCCTGTCTCAGATTCCTCAGTGTATCATTATCTTCATGGGTTACCTCGTCTTTTCACAACTATTGTGGGTGCTTCACAAATACGAGTGAACTTGTTGTTACACTTCTTGGCGCAGTAATTTCAAAATAGGCAACTGTGGCACAGTGTGACAAAGATGACAGGTTCTCAGCAGTTCCAGGTTCCCTATCCTCTGTTGCAGAAGGTTACTTGCAGGAGGGCGAGGAAGGCTGAAGAAAGATCTGCAAACCCTTAGGTTCCCATCACAGCACTGGAAGTGATAGTGAAGAGATAACTACATGAGGAGTAAGACAGAGATACTGGCTGGGGTATACTCCTACCAGCCTGCCCTCTGCAGTTCTGTTACAACCCAGAAGTACTCTGTATCTCAGCCTCTTCTCGTATCACCGTAAGACCGAAAAGATAAGAAAAAACCTAAGAACCAGCCACTGGTATTTAGGTTATTCTGGATTGATAGACATGTAGCACACACCACAAGTTTTCCTAGGGACTTGTGGGGATGAAAACATTTAACATTTTTTGGGATGAGAAACAAAGTTTGGAGGAAGCTACATATAGGATGATATTAATTATCAAGTGGAGATTATGGTTAATTGTACAGTGGATGCTTTGTTTTCACACAGAATACATTTTGTGACCATATATAGTTCAGCACTATATAGTACTGTTTTCTAGCAGTGTAAATTACGTTAATCCCCTACCCTGGAGACACAGTACACTGTGCTCCATTACTCACATATAGATGTCTCTTATTAACAATTATATTCTTCACCTTCTTGGGAAAATAAAGTAAACAAAAGCTTTCTACGTGTCTCAGCATTCTTCTGTTTCCTTCAGTTTTCCTTTGGCCTTTCTCCCATCTTTCTGCCCCGAATATATATAAAGGTCAAGCATTTTTTTTACTGCAAAATGAATGAATCTCTGTACAATGTAATCCTGAATCTAGAATCTTGACCCTGTTGTTTTATGAGTTCTGAGGCTTCCATTCAGGTCTGGTTTTCTACTGACTTCTTTGACACGCTTCACTAGACCTAATAGCTCCCTATTACCAGTTACAATTTAGCATCTGAGCCAGGAGCTGGAGGAAAAAGGGAAAAAGGAGTGTAAATTATACGGAGTTGCGGTGAACAAAGGTTTTATTTCTCCTGAGCACAATCCTTTGATAGGAAAACGGGGGAGACAAATGTGTTGCTAATTTAATTAAGTAGTATGAGATGGCAGAGTCCACAGATGCCATTTAGGACTGGATTAATCAAGAGCAGGTGATGAAAATGAATAGTCACACATAATGTTAGCATTTTTAACAATCCGACACAGTCTAATGGAATCAAGTGCTATTTAACAACAGGGCTCAGTTTTGCTTGCTAATCCAAATTTATCTACACTTTCACCCTGCATTCATGTGGATCAAGAACTCTATTCCCTCTGATTCCCATTAATTTTCTGGGGCATTTTTAGTTATTTAACATTTTGCACTACATGTTCATGTCGCCTTGTACTGCACAGAGGAGCACAGTGAGGGCTGTGGAAGCACTGCATTCTAGGTTCTGGATAAGTTTAACATGAAGCAGGTAAATGCCTTTCGACAACTGAAAGGTCATACTTAGCAGTATGAAACCTTTCTTTTCTTCCATGCATTCCTTTCCAAAAGTACAGAAAAGGTACTGGTTGGTTGTTTCCTTATATAATCAAAACCTGAAAACATTTTTGATTGTAAATTTTTGACTACTTGTAACTATTTAACACAACTCTTCCAGTGTGACTTTATTTTTCCTAGCAATAGTTGAAGAATGGAAATTAGTAAAATCTTCAGTCTGATGAAAGAGTTATTAGGTGAAGACTGAAACCTCTATCAGACTGGAAGCAAATTTAATGGCATATGAAGTCACAATTTCCCAATGAACAGTTTTCAGCTAGAATAAATTTTGTGCCTATAATTTCATTGCTTGCAAAGTGCCAGAACATGCTGTTGGAAATCAGAACTCTGTCCGGTTGTGGTCTTAGACCTGTGAACAGACTGTGGCCTCAACAAATACATTATCTTTATAGAGCAGTGGGCATGCAGCTCATTCCTCTGCTCCTCTAACAGCGTTTGACACAGAGGAGAACGTGTAGGAAAGTGGTACGACATCTGTTTCTCATCCAGTTGTGCAGAGGGGGTATAAAGACTTTGTCACCTGTGCTGGAACCCTGAAAGCTTTATGACTTATTACTTCTTTATGTGGTGCTGTAAAAACAAAATAACCCTGTCCAACGTGAGACTGACAGAGCATTCTGCAGTATTGCTAGTTTTCAAAGTCTGAGCTTTCTTTACGCTTTTAATGGATGGATTTATTGCACTTCAGAGTGCAATTTACCATTAGTTGCTATCAGGATTGAGGGTAGCTTCTTTATGTCACAGGTAGAGAGAGCTACTCCATTAGGTGCTATATATTTTGTCTCATTTACACAGCGTTGCCAAGCTTGTTTTCTGTACCTTATGGAAATGAATTACAAACAGACATGCCTCAGTTGTCCTCTTTCAATATAGTTGTTCTCCAATCCCTGTAGTCTCTTTAGAAGAGAGACTTCTGTGTGCCATCAAAATATCTGTGGTTTTAAGTACCTATGAGTATTAACAAATTCAATACAAGAAATTCAAAGATACAGATGCATTTCTTTCCAGTGAGCATGCCAAGGATGACCTACGTTGTTCTGCATAGTGGTCTTTGACTTTCTGTTTTTTCAGGTGAACAGTTTATTTGTCAAAGTACTCCTGACAGAGGAGAGAATACCAGAAAGGAGAAAAAATACGCAGCCTCACAGAAAAAGAACCCTAAACCACGAACAGCAGAACCCCCAATACATGTTTATATAAAGGTGCTTTTATACCAAAAAAACTCCAGGATCCTAATAAGTTTCAGGATTTTTTGCCAGTTGTTTCTGAAAGTAGCACTTTGAGAAATAAATACCTCATAAACCTGCTGTGAAGCATTTAGCAGTAGTGGATCAGGGGTGTCCATGGCCAGCTACCCGTCTTTCTCTTGCATGGTGGTAAATACACTATAGTCCTCAGCTGATTAAAACTCAGCACTTGAGATAATCTCTTAAACTGTTACTGACCTGAATGCTTGTTTATATACTTTTGCCCTGTAGTTACTCCTGTAGCATCTGAAGCTGCTCCAGCCATACTTGCCAGAACATGTCTGCAATATCCATGAACGTGGGTGTGTTTACACATTTGAAGAAGTTTCCACATCTTCCGGCTTGCTGTTGCCCCCAGCTGAGACATCACAACTCATAGTGAAAGTACTTGGAGACTTCCACCTCAATTTACCAGGATTTTTACTTAGCTCCTCTCTCTTACTCTGCACAGACCTAGAGTAGAGTCACTGATGTAGGGTGGCAATGTCTTAAACTGCTTTAGCTGCCTGGCGTATATGACAATGACCTGAGATTAAATGGTTATTGAATCTTCTCAGGAGAGCAGAAATAAGGAAAACTTAAGTGGAGAGATTGTGATCAGCTGAAGGAACAGTGTGCTTTGGTTCTAAAATACTTCATCTAGAGCCGGTAGTTTAGTGTCAAGATTTGTGAGATTTGTGAGAAGTGGGTGATGAAGGAGAAAGAATTGCTGTGTGCCATTCATGCTGGAGTGGAGAAAGAAGGTGCTTTGAGTTGAAGGGAGCAGGAAGAGCAGGGATTACAGAAAGCATTTGGTGTCTCTTGCCCTAATTAGGCTTTCAGAATAACATCTGTAAAGCTCATGCTTTTTCTTTTTTAAGTGCTCATACTTTCTCAAATTTGTTCTCTTTTAGAGATGTAATCTTGAGCATTTCATCTCTGTTTGAAGGCAGGGTTATATTCTGATTTACATTTAGGTCTTTTAATTAAAAGTTACAGGTAAAATATTTAGAATACTTCTGAATTATGAAATATTTTTGTTTTGTAAATGGAAAAGTGTAACCAATAGTCTTACTGCATTTTATATTAAAACCAGTGTTAAGTTATAATAAAGGAAAAAAGTTAACAGAATTACAGTCTGGATTTATGTATATGTGTTGAAGATTAATGTCTTTGGTTAATTTGGGTTGAAATATATATTCTAATAAGGTGTTAAAATTAGTTCTGAGAATGCTCATCTGGCAACCATGAATATGTTATAATAAAGTGTAATTAAGCCTTTCTAAAGCTTTTATCTTTTTTTTTTCTTTCTGAATTTATAGAAACTTTGAGTCAGGTGCAAGGACACTTTCACAGAGGAAATCATACTTTCATAAAACTGCACAATCAAATTCCTTTATGTATGTTCTCACTCTTTGAAAAAGAAAGGTAAGAAAGTCATGATGGTAAAAAGCTTAGTGTTTCCACAATTTTGAGGTCTGTCTGTAATTGTTTTACATCATAAAGACCTGCAGATTATCACCCAGACTTAATCAGATGGGTGGAAAGCTGGATGGATGAAAACAAGGGTAGAATATCCAGGCTCAGAAGATAGCAGTTAGTGAGTCATGCTTTTCCTCAAGGCTGGTAGCAATTGGGGTACTGCTGGGATCTCTACTAGGACCTGAACCCTTTAATATCATTATCAGTGACTTGGAGGAGGTGATGGATGGCAGTCTTACTAAGTTTACAAGTAGCACCAAATTGTGGGGACCACTCACTGTACTAAAGGACAGGACTGCTATTTAGAGATACCCAGACATGCTGGATGAAGGGGACAAAAGGAACCTTGTGAAGTATGACAGGGACGAGTATTAGGCCCCACATCAGGAAAGTAATAGCCTCTTGCAACACTGAGTGCTGTGGGAGCAGGTCTATGGAGAAATGCCTAGGGAGCTGGTGGACAACAGACTTAACAGAAGCCAACAGCATGCCCTGGCAGTACTGATGGTCAACAGCATTGTTGGCTGTTATCAACAGGGCAATAGCTAGCAGATGGAGGGAAGCGCACATCCCTCACAACTTAGCACTCATTAGATGATGTCTAGAGTACTGTATTTCTTTTTGTGCTTCCATTGGAAAAGAAGATGTCTGCTAGAGCAATTTCAGCAGAGAACCACCAAGATGTTCAGGATCTGGAGCACTTGCGCTCTGAGGACAGACTGAGGGAGTAGAGTTTGTTCAGTCTAGAGAAGAGATGGTTTTGGGAGATTTAGCAGAAGCCTTCCATTAACCATGAGGAGCTTATTGAGAAAACAATGCCAGACTCTTCTCAGTGGTGCACGACAGGACAACAGTAGACAAAACTGTGAGTTGAAAGAAGAGTGGATCTGATCAGATACAGGAAACTTTCACTATGAAGACAGCCCAGTAGTGGATGAGGTTGCCCAGAGAGGCTGTGAAGTCAAGGTTTTCAAGACTAGATAAAGCCCTGAGTAACCTTGCTCTGATCTCAGATATGACAGGCTTGTTCAACCTGAATTTGCCTGTGATTTCATGAGTTGATACTTATCTAGAGCTAATATTTTTTTTAAAGGTGCTACATCCGGCTTAGTAGACAACCAAGAACAGGCAAATATGGCAGTACTCAACTCTTACTGAACTTCCATGGCTCTTCCTGAAGCACATAGAGGAACAGCACAGGCTTGCTAGGAGGACGAGGTTGCTGTGTCCTAACAGGCCAACAATAGTTGCAGTCACTTTGAGGAGACTTGCTGCTTTCTGGTCTTCCTCATGAAATAAGGAAGCTCTTCTCCCTTTATAATAAATAAATAGTATTGTTTGGTCTTCCATTCCCACACAGCAACTGGGAAATACATGGTGAATGCACCTAGTGTCTATGAATAAAATAAAATAAATAGCGTGAATACTTTTGAAAGGATTATTGTTATATATGTGGAACGTGTAATAACCTCATTCTTTTGACATTCTAAATTTTTAATTCCTTGCCTTTTTATTAAATTAGTTGTGCCACTTTGTCATTGCAGCCACGATGGCAGACTTATATAGATTCATGGTCCAAAGGTCTCAAGAGGTGAGAGTCATCTCTGGAATGTGACCAAGATGGATTAATCAGTTGTAACTCCAGATGAATTTTCAAATAGTCAGAGAGAAGAATCAAAGAGACATTAAAAGGCTATGATTATTTATATCAATCTTCTTCTTTACCATTTGCCTCACAAATGATTAGTCCAAAATGAAGCTGTATTGCAGCTAGGGGTGACAGGGAAAGTACAGTAGAGTGACCAAAGCTTCCCACCGTAGTACTGTGCACAAAGCACCCAGGAAAGCAATAGGGATCAAACAGAAAACTGGGAGTGAGTGAAGGCTGATGCAGGGCAGGGGAGTAGGGGAGAAAAAAAGTTTTCATCAGGTGAACTGTGTTTGTATTTCCTGAGTAGATACCTAGCAATGAATTTCAGTTCCTTTTTCTCCTTTTTCTCCTGCCTAATGAAAGTATTTTATGATGCAGACATTACAGTAGAGGATCCATTAAATGGGTCAGGTGAACTTTGCAAATGTTGCAGGATAAAACAAACAACAAACCCTCACTCACCTCAAATTAACTTTCTTCTCCATTGCTAAATAAGTCAGCTGATCCAGTTTGGTCTAGCATTATGAAAAAAATCCTGCTATTTCCTTGGGACAGTTTTCTCAAACTCTGCCTATGAGCCATGTGACCTTTGTCTTACCTGAAACATTGCTGGAAAATGTTAGAGACTTTAGTTTTCTCCTGATCAGCGCAAGAATGAAAAGAGACACTGAGAATTTCTCATCTTTGATTCTGTTGTCTGTTTTCTTACCACTCCTTCCTCTCTTCAGAGGAAATTGTTAGCATTTGCAGCTCCACAGTGCTGACAGTCTAATTCAGAGAGTACTGTGGTACCTCATGGGGGAGAGGAAGAAGAATAGATTATGGGAATGAAGAGTATAGAGGATTGAGCTTGTCTCCTTTAGGTTTGGTACCCAGGGTACTTTTGGGAAGCCTTATGGGAATGAACTCTGTGGTCAGATACTTTACCTGGACTTGTTAAGCTGGAAGAGTTATTACAAATACCAAGCAAATGAACACTCAAAGATTGGCAAGCCTGTAGTGGGTGGCAGAAGCAGATACCGTCTTATGAGATAGGACATCCCCACAACTCAAAAGTTTTCAACATCCTTTACACAGAACCACAGAATCACAGAACGTTAGG
>NW_010184098.1:0-275 GCF_000695765.1 Mesitornis unicolor
CAGTAGATCACAGTGACAGGAGCACCACAGCCATAGCTGCTGCTACCCCCGGAGCAAGTGATCTGGACGGTTTCTCCTGGGTTCACTGACATCGAGGCCAGCTGAGTCAGTCACCAGAGAATCGTGCAGGGATGTCCGAGGGTCTCTTGTTGTCAGAATAGATCACAGTGACAGGGGCAGTGCTAGGTGTCTTCTGCTGGTACCAGCCATAATAGTTGTTGCTCCCAGAGCAGGTGACCTTGACGGTTTCTCCTGGGTTTGCTGACACCGAGGGC
>NW_010184099.1:0-240 GCF_000695765.1 Mesitornis unicolor
GGCTGGTGCGAGGCCAGGGGCGGTGCCACCGGGTGCCACCAGCCTGGGGGTGCTCAGGGTAGAGGCACTGGGCGGGCTGGGGTGTGAGTGCACCCTCTGTGCACCCCTACATACGTGTGCACACAAACCCCTATGTACATGCACACACACGTGTGTGTTTTCTGTGCCTCATCCCCTGTGTTGAGCCCCTGCAGGAGTCGCTCAGCACCGGCCACCAAACTGCGTTTCCCTGGCGGCCCA
>NW_010184100.1:0-3280 GCF_000695765.1 Mesitornis unicolor
GAGGGGGTGATTTTCCAGGCGGTCCCGGTTGTAATCCCTCCGTGCCAAGAGGACGGGGCGGGCGCGGATCATCCGGCAGCCGGGTGGAAAAACAAGACGGGTATTACAGGGGAAACTCGGCGCTCGGCGTTAAGCACGGAGCATCCCTGCCAAAGCCGGCTGAGCGCAACGGGATTTGGCTGGGCGTAACACAGCGGGATTGGGGGGAGGGGCGGGGGGAGTGAGGCTTTTACTGAAACCTTCCTTGGATTTTTAATTTATTGTTTTTACGGGAAGGCCACGCGGCAGAGCGGGGAAAAGCCACAGCCGCTCTTGGCTCCCGTCACCGCAGGGGCTGCCACCAGCGGGGACGGCCGCCCTCGTGACCCCCAGGACAGCCGTTTTGGCACAGCGCAGGGGCCAGGACATCCCCCATCAGCCTGGGGATGTGTGAGCGAGCCCGCGGTTGATTTTTAATTTATTGTTTTTACGGGAAGGCCACGCGGCAGAGCGGGGAAAAGCCACAGCCGCTCTTGGCTCCCGTCACCGCAGGGGCTGCCACCAGCGGGGACGGCCGCCCTCGTGACCCCCAGGACAGCCGTTTTGGCACAGCGCAGGGGCCAGGACATCCCCCATCAGCCTGGGGATGTGTGAGCGAGCCCGCGGTTTGCTCAGCCTCAAAGCATCCCTGAACTGAGCTTCACCTCGTCACCCACGCCGGGGGTCACTGCAGGAGCTGCTGTGTCCCCAAGGAGCCGGGGGCGGCACAACGTGGCTATGGGAAAGGAGCATCTCCAGGTCCACACCTAAAACCACACGTCCAAGCTTCTGCGCCAGGGGAGGCGCAGCCCAAACCTCGTCCCCGCCATCCCAGGAGGGCTCTGGGGCCACTGGGATGAGCCAAGCTCTCCCTGCAGTGGGTGCCCGCCAGGTACGTGGGGTGTTCGCTGCTTCCCGCAGAGCTGCACATCCTCATCTCTCATCTAATCTCGGGTTTTAACTCCCAATTAGAAGCAACAGCAAACATGTTTGCGCTGTTTTTCTTCCTGAAAAAAACACCCTTTTCAATTCCAAAACCAACAGCAACAAACCGAGGAGGTTGGCGACGGAGGCCGGGAGCTGGGAACAGAATGGGGGAAGCAATCAGCACCAAGAGCAGCTTCAGCCCTGCTGTTCCCAGGGGCAGGACATAAGCAAATCCCTCCCCGAGCACCCACTTCTCACCAGCGCAGCTGGAGAGGACCAAGTGTTTCACTTCGAGCCCAGCCAAAACACGCAGGTGCATCCAAACGCCCCCTCGGGCGCTCAGCATCTCCAGGTGAGCGCCAGGATTCGGCTGGCTCGGTCCATCTGTGAGAGCTCCAAACGCCCGGGGCCAGGCAGCAACACCTCCCACACCAGTATAACCCCAGTCATGGTTATGTACCCTAATGGGTGCCACTGGGCCACCCAAACGCTGATCCAACCCCTCTCTGCTCACACCGCGCTGCGCCTGGACCTCACCTGGACAGAGATGAGGGATCAAAGCAGATGATGAGGAGAAACCAACCCCAGACCTGCGAGGGAGCTCCAGCTCCATGTGCCAGGTTGGGTTTGGAGGCTGTGGGGTTATTGGATGAATAATTTGGAAGGAGGAATTGCTCTGGATGGGGGTGGCAGGAGGAGGGCAGCAGCCCGGGGGGAGCAGGCATGGGTGTATCTGCGTGGAGGACAACCAGAGTTTGATGCAAAGGAGGAATCAATCCCCTGCGTGTTCAGCCCCACGTGCATCCTCATTAGGAGAGGCACTAATTGTGCATAATTGGGCTGCGAGTCGCTAGGAGGGAGCTGGTGGGGGGGGGATGCTCAGGACATGAGGGGATGGCGCTGCCCCCCAGCATCACCTGGGCAGGGTCCTGGGGGGGTCCCACCTCCTCCCATGGGCACAGGATGCTGGCACAGCTCATCACACCAAGGAAACCTGCAGGGATCCAAGCGACTCCTCTGCTTCCCCATTAATCCCAGACACTGCTGCTGCCGGTGGGGACGGTGGCGGTGGCAGGGGCCATGGGCTGGGGGCTCCGGGAAAAAGGAGGAGAGGGAGCAGGGAGGGAAATGAGGACGGACAGCGGTGCTGCAAGTTCAAATGGAAAAATCTAGCGCCGCGCCAGCCGAGACGGACGGGCTGCTGTATTTTTTCCTGAAGAGGGAACGCAGAAGGGCTGGTATTGATCTGTCTTCATTACCCATTTCACTCAAGTTTCAAATCAACAAAATACACTTTTCCGCTCCGCTGCCCTCCCCGCCGCAGCAGACAAAAGAAAAGCAATTTCCCGCAGTTTGCTCCAAACTCCTCTCCCCTTCCCTCGACGCCCTTCAGCCCCTCTCCTCTTTCAGAGGCTTTTTCACCTCCACGAGCTGCTCCGGTCAGACGCTGGGAGAGCCCCGGCTCTGGGGGCTGAGCTGGGGAAGGGACCCCAAAAAGGGCACCCTGTGATTTAGCGGTGCCTCCAAGGCAGAAATGCCCCTGCACCGACAATGCGGGGTCCTGCCTTTCCAAACACACCCCAGCACCTGGGACTGTGGGCTCTACCGGGTACCAGCAGCATCTCCCCATCCCCACAGGATCCCAGGGGAACCACTGCTCCTGAGGAGAAAACCTGCAGCAAAAGTCCTCAGATGCACCACTTTGTCAGCTCCCACCGAGTTTCTCATAGTTTAAAAGTTGCAATGAAATGAAACCATTTTTACCTCTTTCAGGGTGAGGTTTTTTTGGCATTTTTTTTTAGATTGGAGCTGTGATGCTCTCCATGCACACCTCCAGGCATCTGGGGGCAGCGAGGGTTCACGCTCCAAAAAACCCTCCGAAGATCCCCATGGAGCCCAGCAGCTCCCTGTTTGTTTTTAAGAGCACGCTGTCACCGGCTGTCATTAATATCCCTGCTGGCCTGCTGCCCCAAAAACGTCCTGTCCCCATCAGCACAGTGGCAGGGAGCTGCTCACTGCAGAGGTGTCAGCAAGGACAGGGAATGTGCTGGGGGGGCCAATCCAGCCCCAGGCTCTGATGCAGGCAAAGCCCACAGGGGTCCAGGCTGGCACGGAGGGCACCCCAGATCCCAAACACGGCGATGAACCCCCCGTGCTCCCCCTTCCCTCCCTGGCTGTGCTGGGACCCAGCCTCCCTCCTCTCCTCCTGCAGCCGTCCTGGCCAGTCTCACCCACACCAGCGCCGTTAGATAAACTTCCTTTCAAAGGAGGCTGCTTAATCCTCTATCTCCCCTCGGTCAGATCCCGCTCCAGCTGCCGGCCGGGCCGGCGAGGG
>NW_010184100.1:3348-8201 GCF_000695765.1 Mesitornis unicolor
TTCTTGTCTGGCAACACACGAGAAAAGGGAGGAGGGGAGAGGAAGGCACATCCAGTTCACGCCGGCAAAGCCGCCGGCCAGATGGGCAAGGGAGGGGAGGCGAGAGAAAGCGGCGGAGGAAAGGGGGGAACGGGATGGGAAGTGAGTGCTGAGTGAGCCAAGCATCGCAGGCGGGGAAAAGCAGTGGGGACAGCAGCAAGGGACAGGCAGGAGAAGTGAGGGCAGGAGGAGGAGCACGGGCAGGGCCACGCACCCATGGCCGGGAGCAAGGCGCCGGTTACCGGAATCTGACTTCACCCTCGCTGCCTTTGTCCTTCGCAGACATTTTCCATGCAGTGACTGCATTTCCTTCCTGCGAGCACCACTGGAAAGAGCCGCCCATTTGCGCCGCAGAAGCCCCGACTGATTCCCGCTGCTCGTACCCAGTCGATGCTTCCCAAACTGGGTATGGGGGTCTCTGGGCACCCCCAGACCCTATGAGCCCAGCAGCACCAGGATGGTGTTTGCTGATGGCTGAGGTTTGGCCATGCCCCGGCCATCGCCCGTCCCAGCCCCGGCTCAGGCTAGCATAGGCAGGACCTCCAGCTCTGAGAGCGCTTGTGCTAATTACTTTCCTTTGTTAATTAAGCCCACGTGGCTCTAATAAGGTAACCTGCTGTTCTCCGATAAATTTAATTAGCCTGAAGGGAGAGCCCCTCCGCACAGCTATTTAAATTGTCACTTCCCATCGCCTGGGCTTCGCTTCTTTCTGCCTCCCCCTTTCCAGGTTCATACCCCTTTTCTGTCCCTTTTCTCCCCATTTTCTGCCCCTTTCCTTTGGCCAAGGAGGGCAGCAAGGGAGGTCTCCCATCCCCTATGGGAGCAGGATGCCACCCAAGGGTGCAGCGCCCACCCAAAGCCCCGTTTTCCTGCCAATGCCACTAATCCCCCACCCCACACTGGAGGACGTGCCCTGGCTCCAGCCCCAAGGATTGTCCCTTATCCCTGCTCACAGCACCCAGCACCAACCCCAGGAAACTCCACACCTCCCTATCCAAAACGCTGTCCCAAGGCGTGGTGGCACACGGTGACCTTCTCTCCCTGGTCCTTACCCCAAACAGAGCCCATCACATCACCCTTTCAGCACTCAATGGGGACCACAAACCCGCCCTTCAAAAAACCCCAAGAAACTTCTGGATGCTGAACTGGGATTTAACCCTTTGTGGGCTCCCGCTGTGCTTCAGCCATCCCAAAAACGGAGGAGATGTGCATTCGCACGGATAACTTCGAGCATGGAAAAGCTCCGGCTGGGAGCCCAGCCCTTCCCGAAAAGGAGGTAATGGGGGGGGACAGACACACGTCCTGGGGGCTCACCTGCACGGCCGGCTGCTTGCCCTCAGTGCTGCTGGGGGAGCTGAGCCCCGTGGCCTGCTGCAGCAGGAACTGGCGTGCCACCTGGAGAGCCTGCAAAAGAGACACAGCGAGTGGGCAGGAGGAAGGGCGCCCTCCTCCTCCTCCTCCTCCAGCTCCCCAGAACAGCGCCCGGACATGGGGCTAACCAGGCTGGTTCTCCTTGGGCTTCATTGATGGGGTGCGAGGGATGCACAAGGAGGGGAGCGCTCCATGATGCTCCCCACACCAGTATGACCAGTACATCCCATTGCAGGCCACTGCTCTCCCTGTGACCCAGGGCTATGCTCCCACAGCCTGGTTCACAGGGACCTAGGAGCAATCCTGTCCTCTTCCTAAACCCCCACCACGTCCTCACCACGTCGCCAGCTCCAAAATCTCCCCACCCCTGGCAGGTCACCTAAAGCTACCATTATATATTAAAGCTACCATTATATACCATTATTACATATTAAAATTACCATATAAAATGTATTTAATTTTACATCTGAAGCACCAAAAAGTCCCGGCCACCACTCAGATTCGGGTCAGGCCTAGTGCAGGATGACACATTAAAAAAAACCCCTACTAATAATCCATGAACACGTCCGTACTCAGTTTATGGTGATGCAGGAGGAGTTTAGCGACTCGCACAAGTTACCGCTATGAAACCTGCTTATTTTTATGGGTGTTTGCCTAGAAAGAGTTACGGGTTTCCTTAACCTGTTTGCAGACGTGAAGGTGTCTTGCTGGGAAGTCACACAACAGGCAAAAGAGGGAGAGAACAACGTAAAATGACAAAAAAAACCCTTGTGGAAAAACTCGCAGGCACAAGCAACCACGAGAGAGCCACGCACAGCAACGTCGGCAGCCGAAGAAAGCGGGTGAAATTAGGGAATGAGCTGAAATTAGGGAAAACCCTGCGAAGAGGGAGGGAGGAGAGAGGAGTGAGTGTGAGGTGGCACTTTTAAAAGCTTTGCTTTTAAGGCAATTTCTCCTCTTTTCTGCGGTACATTTTGGAACATCCCCGCTGCTGCAGCCCTGCCTGGGGGACAGGTATTTGGGGGCAGTGCCTGGCTCAGGGGTGTGGGTTATCCCCCCCGTCATTGCCCCAGCCATAAATCACTGCCCCAGCTTGCAGGAGGAGGCCGAGGAAGGGGTGCTTGTTAAATCCCTGCATTTCCAGCTATAAAGAAGAAGGCCCTCAGCCTGCACACCACCTCTCCATCCCAAATCCATCACCAAACCAGAGCAGCATGGACCTCAGCACACGCTCACCCATTTCTTTAACCTCTGCGAACCCAGGAGCACCCATGGTCCCCTTCAGCAGTTGCTCAATGGAGCATCCGTGTAGATGTACCTGTGTTTTAATCAACAGGCCCCATTTCGTGCTCCTCTCTGTGGATGCAAGAGCTCTAAAGCAGAGGATGCCTTATTTTTGTGGGTAAATCCATCCCATCAGCTCCTTGCACTAGAAATACTCTTGTAAAATGAGCAGTAATTTTAAAGCTGCTGCTGAATCTGTAAGTTAAGGGTCTAGCAGGCTGAGCCTCACTTATTTTATTTTAAAAAATCATTTATAATTTCCTAACAAGGGACCCAAACCCGACAGCTTTGCCCCAGACGCAGCGCAGGGCACCCTCTGCCCTGTCCAGCTGTTTCTGTCACTGTGATGTGAACCAAACAGCCCTGAGAAAGTCAAAAAGCCCACGAGCTACAAAAGCAGACGGGATCCTGTGATGAATCGCAGGGGCTGCACCCCAGGAGCGGCCAAAACCTGGCACGGGGGCACCCAGAGCTGCTCCCTGCCCACCACGTCCTCCTCAGCATCCCTGGCATTTTGGGGATGCTCAAAAACCACACGACCACCACCTTGCAAACTCAGATTTACCAAAACGATTTAAAATATAAAATCCTTGAGGCCAAACACGGCAATTTGCTGCTGGGACTCACTGGTGGTCCAAGTCCCAGTGCCGACGCAAGGCGCGTTTCACCACAGGCTCGTTATTTCCCTGTTATTAACAGTAATAGATGTGCATCGGTAACGCGAACACAAAAACCATGTGGCAGTTATGACAGCTCACGGTCTGATATTTTAATTACTTTGGGAAGGGAAAACAGTAATTCCAGTTAAAAGCCAAGGGTGGAAGAAGTCAATCGACGGCTGCTCAGCACCGGCACACAGCAGAGCCGGCGGGTCCACGGCATCCACATCAGGATGGGTGCTGGACCAGTGCACATCCCATGCGTGCACATCGTCTGCCTTCGCAGCCCTAGCTGCCAATAATCCCTACTTCTCCACGTTTTTGTTTAGAGGTTTGCATGGATTTGGTTTCTCCATCTGCACCACGTGAAACTCCTCTGGACCATCTCACAGAGGGGACCCCGGTGAGGCAGCCCAACAAAATGCAGTGCAGCAGGTATGGAAAATACAGCAAAGAGGGGAAAAGCAGGAGAAATGCAATGCCAGCACGCGGGCAAAGCGCTAGGCACGGCTTTTCCCCAAAATCTCACTTTCTAAACCCAAACAGAAGCCGGCCCTCGGGTGCCAGCGAGTCCCCAGCGCCCGGCTGGCTCAGCCCCAGCGCCGCCTGCCCACCCTGCGCTGCGCCGCCTCTCAGGGGGGAATTTAATTCACTCCCCGCTGGCTCCCTCACTTTGTTGTGCTCTGAAGCACGAAATTACAAGATTTACAGGGGGGAAGAAAAAAAAAATAATAAAAAAAAGATGACATGGCCTTACAATTGCACACAGGGGCCTCCCCGTCAGGGCCCGGAGCTGCCCCTTCCCTCCCTCTCCACCACAAGCAGCGATTTCCACCTCAGCCCCAGCTGAAAACCAAGGATGCTCTGGAAGAACCCAGCTCTGCAAACCTGTTGCACTGCTGCATGAGGCAGGCCGAGCCCTGAAAACCGAATTTTGGGACGCAGAGCCCTGTACTACCCAAATTTGTTACCCTCAGCCCAATGGACCAGCCCCAGTGCAGGGGGATAAAGCCGTTCTGCAGGGATAAGCAAGGAGGATGTCGCCCACAACCTCTCCTCAGGGCTAAAAGGATGTGAGAGCAGAAAGTCTCTCATAGGAGGGGATGGGCTTTCACCTCCTGGCTCTGTAAACCAGAGGAAAAATGGTATTTTTTACAAAAATTGTATCCTGCTGCATGGTGTTATTCAAGAGTCATTAGCACGGTACCTGTAATTAGGAACGAATGGGTTGTGTCGAATTCATCACGCTCCCGGATGGCTCCCTCTGATCAGCAAATTATCCCATAAAAAAGTTTGCAATGTCTCTGCCACTCATTGCCCTTCCCAAGAGCAGCAGCAACGCGGGCTGGGGCTGAGGAAGGGGCTGGTGACCCCCTGTGCTGGGGGTGACCCATGACTGTGGGTGCATGTAACGTATAATATATATATAAACACACACACACATATATACACACACCCTCAATACGTATTTTATATATATTATATATATATACACACACC
>NW_010184101.1:0-4923 GCF_000695765.1 Mesitornis unicolor
ATAGGATTATTGTGACCAAAGTGCAGGACTCAGGATTTGGCCTTGTTGTAGCTCATACACTGATTCAGACTATCCAGATCCCTCTGCAGAACCATCCTACTCTCAGACAGATCAACACTCCCTCCCAACTTAGTGTCATCTGCAAACTTACTGGGGGAGCACTCAATCCCCTCATCCAGATCATTGATAAAGATGTTAAACAGGACTGGCCCCAAAACCGAGCCCTGGGGAACACCGCTGGTGACTGGTGGGCTGGATTTAGCTCCATTCACCACAACTCTTTGTGTCTGGCCATCCAGACAGTTTTTCACCCAGCAAAGTGTATGCTCATCCAAGCCATGCCCAGCCAACTTCTGCAGGAGGATGCTGTGGGAGATGGTGTCAAAGGTCTTACTAAATTCTAGGTAGACAAGGTCCACAGCCTTCCCCTCATCCACCAAGCAGGTCACCTCATCATAAAAAGAGATAAGATTAGTCAAGCAGGACCTGCCCTTCCTGAACCCATGCTGACTGGACCTGATCACTTGGTTGTCCTGCATGTGATGTGTGATGACACTCAGGATGATTTGCTCCAAATCTAAAAGAACAAATTCAGCTATATGAAAAATAACCTTCTTGTACAAACAAAAGTTGCATATTTTTCCAAGGCTAAGATCTCAATGCATTATTGCATAGATGCATGCATATATTTTTTTGCTGATGCTTTTAAAGGTACTGATGTAAAAGCTTGCTGAGATACTCATATGCTTTTTGATTTAGTGGAAAGACTGGATCCCTGTCTCACAGGATAACACCAAAAATTCTGAGACCAGAAGTCTTAAATAACCCTGATCAAAAGCAAGAATCAGGTTCATCTAAAACAGTCAATATGAAGAAATATATATTTTTTTAAGTATCTGTATTGAGTATCAAGTTACTAGCTCTGGTCATGGTCAGGAGAAAATAAGGGTTTCTAGAGTATTAAAGCTTCATGTGAATACTCATAAGATCTTGATGTATATGGAAAATAATCAAGAATCTCTAACAAATGTGTTTTCTCTTGCTGGGGAATACTTATAAAGGGAAAATTTTGAGTCAGGTGATCCTCTTCCTATAGCATGTTACCACCTTTTGGTATAAAATATTTACATGGCTTAAAATAATACTAGTTTCTTTGTCATTCCAAACAGAGCAGGAAGCAATAGCTGAAAATATCATGAAATTGGATTTTGGAGATGGAAGGGAGATGGAAAAAGGAGATTGCTCTCTTTTCCATTCAGGCACCGAATCTAAGTGACTGAAAACTTATACAGCTCTGTCTTACAGTGAACATGGACACTACCTAACCAGATTTCAAGCATTTTATTTCTGCATCAGCAGCTGAAGCTGGTGCTTCCTTACTTGACTTTATGTTTCCTTGGTACAATGCCAAAAGAACGAAATGAAAGTGCATCAGATAAGAGCATTTAAACAGAGAAGAGCTATATTTTCAACTTTGAAATGCCTCTCAGTCTAGTTAGTTTTCCAAAGATGTTACAGAAAAAGAAATTTTCTGAGGTAAGGAACAAGGAATGAGTAAGAGCTGGGAATATTATTATGCCTTCTCCTGGTAGAAATGAGATCCCTTCCCCATCAACAGCCATGGGTAACTCCTAATAAACAGCCAGTTATCAATTGCAGGCTAGCATTTAGGCAAGAGTTCTTTATAATACAGTCTTTAAAGGCTTTGCTTGTGAAATGGGCACAACCAACATCACTTATTTGTTTGGAGCTTTATAAGATATATGCATTCAGCTCATCTCAGAAAAGTACAGTATCGAGAGTACGAGGAACTCAATAGAAAATTATTATCTACCATTGTCTGATTCAAAGTTTTGAAAAATATTATAATGACCTTACAAAGATTATAATCTGTTTTACTCTGTTCTCCAAGCTAACAAAGTGGACAGGATGAAATGGTTATGCATTGGTATTAAGAGTACATTGCAGTTTTATGCTCCAGAAAGCACTCTGAAGAAAAGGTTTAGAGATCAGTTGAAGGATATAATGATACCAATAAGTCTCCTTGAGTATTATTATTGGTAGAAATACATCCAGAAATATCTTCTAATTATGTAATTGTTATTAGAGTCTCAGCCAGCCACTAGCACTAATTCCGACTACTCAGTAACCATGCAGTGGTCCCAGAGAGTAGGTCAACAGTTACTAAGACGTGATGCAGAATAATTTGTTCCTGCTTTGCCTATAGAAATAACAGGTATGCTTCTGGTTGATTGCATTAGGTTATCCCTTGCTGTGGTTTCCAGTTACTTTAAGAGAAGTCACAAATGTGCAAGCTCCTTTTATAATGTAAGAGGGGATTACAAAGGAGAACTTACTGGAACAGAATCTCTGGTGTTATAGCTTAAATGGCAATGGAATGTTACTTAATAAAGGGATAGATTGAGTCCGTAACATCAAAATAAATTGCCAAATAATTCAATTTCTACTCTTTGACATTTGAGATATCAGTGCATGACACTCTCTGTCCATTGTCTAGTGTGAATTTAAACTCTAATCCTGCACCAGTTTACATGAAACCCTCTTCAGTACCCTGAGCTTTCAGAGACTATTCAAGATACAAAGATGTTAGAATCCTAGTGTGCCTGTACTCCTGAAAGTAGTAGAATTCATTATTCTTCCCCCACCAGGGAAAATCTTTTGCTTCATCAGCTATGATATATATTTAAGTTTAATACATTTGGAATACCGTTGTAAGGAATAAGCAGCTTGATGCTCTTTTCTTCCACAGCTCTATAGAAAAAAGATAATGATTCTAGACACAAAAATTACACTAGGGTGTTGACAGCAGACTCATAGAAGACTCCAGCTTCTACTAATTTGAACAGTTTCAAATTTAACAATCATAATGTATTTTAAAATTTCAAAGAGAATGAAAAAGTGTAAAAATATAGGTACTCATTTGAATAAATATAATTTTAAGATAGTATGTTATTTATTTCGTTGCTTTTTGCCAACTGATCTGTATCCAGTTCCATGCTTTGAACTTGAGAATGTCTAGAAAAGGAACTGGAAATAGAGCAGAGTTAAGACACAGGTTGATCTTCATGAGTGGAAATGGTTCAAATAGAAAACAGAGAGAAGGAAAGAAAGTTAATGCACATCACAAGACAGTAATACTGGTCAAATTTAAAAAGACTAGCATGCAAGAATGTTGTGTTCTCCTCTGTCACTGGTGACTTGTGCAAGACTGAACAAATCCCTTAACCTCTGAGTGCCTCTGTCATTTACCCTCTGGGAAGCTACTATAATACCAGCCAATTCACTTTTAATTCAAGTCTGAAAAGCAAAGGCTGTACCTAGAAGAAAGCAACAAAAGAGAAAACTGTTGGAAGTCAAGCAGTAAAATTGTCAGTTAAGAACATTAAGATAAAAAATAATAAATCTTCTTTCCTATACAGAAGGACAATTAGGTAATAAATTCACGGGGAACTAATGCAATGAAGTCAACTAATTCTGCATGGAAAAATATGAGCCATCCTCCATTCAAAACTTATGTCTACTCTGAATTGTTTCAGTTTTAATAAGCATGTTTGAAAAAATAAGTATTATAGCCGTGATACTGACTTGCTGAAAGATGTTGAACTCTACAAACCTGATCTAGCAAAGTACTTCTCTACCTGTTGTATATTAAACAAACAAGTAATCTCATAGACTGCTGGCACTATTAACACTTTACTGTATCATATAGAGGGTATTCAAAACTTGCTAGTATTTTTAAATAAAATTTCATTTTTTTAATAAAATATAACACATTTCAACATTAGACAAGAGACACTGCAAAGCACAACTGGAGGTTAGAGACCCCAAGTCTGAAAATACAAGTCTAAAAGCAGACATATCATGAAATACTTTAACTTTAGAATATATCCAGTAAATATAATGGTAAATCTGGGGACATTTTTTCTGTTTCATTAAAAAAGAAGGATAATATATTTTTCGAATTGAAGAACTTGTTTTGTTGCACACAAGCTTTCTATGGTCAAAACTGCTTTACTCAGAAGGAGTTCTAAAGTTTCTTTAAAATTCTGAACTTTGCCAGCCTTCTTATGCTTGCTTGAGAGACAGAATGATATTATTCTGAAGGTTGCACAGTGACTCTTTGATCTTAAAGCTTGTAAAGGCCTCCTCACATGTGCGTGTTCCAATATTCACAGATAATCTGACTTGAACTTCAAGGCTATAAAACCTTGGATCACTGATTTGCAATTCAAGTACCTTAGAAAAAAAAAACAGCTTAGACTTATTAAGTGTTGTTGTAAAGCTATTACAGGCAAGGCTTTTTTAAGCAGCTTTGAAAGTTCTGTCCAGAAACTTTACCCTCATAAATACATACAGAAGGTCATCTGTATCACTGTGGGCTTCCTTGGGTCTCCCTTTCCTTCTGCCACTCCATAAGAAAACCAAAGATTTTAAGTAAGAATTAGTTAAAACAATAAAACATTCAAGCAAGTAAACTAAGACAATAGGACAGAAGAATTTATTTTTCCAGCTGCATCCTGTAGCTCTGCACCGTTATTGCTATATCTTGTTTTTACTGTAGTACAACTTGAAAACCCTCAGGCAAGGATAATCATTATGCAGTGCACTGTGCAGAGAAATAAAAAGGAAAATAATGTTAAAACTTAAACTAAGAAGATGAAATATGAACACTACATTCTGAACGTAATGCAAATCATAAAAAGACAACCTCAAATGACCTAGTAATTGTCTGTGTAAATTCATCTGGTTCAGAAGCCTAGCCCAATTGAAAAGAGGTCCTTCAAGGCTTGACTTGTTCAGCCTGGCATCAGAAATGTCCTCAGTGGAAGCTGACTGCAGTGTGGGAATAATAAGGTCATAACAAGCCACAGAAACAGTGCACTACTCTGAAGAAAGCAGGAA
>NW_010184101.1:4954-7167 GCF_000695765.1 Mesitornis unicolor
TTATTGTGCTCTGCACAGATCAAGTCATACCAAAGTTCACTCGGACTGAAGTACTACTCTATTTCTTCTGCACTTTTCCATCTCTCTGCTCTGTCTCCTTTCACCTTCCTCACATTTTATATTGTTATTCTTTCTCAGTCACCACATGAAATAATGATACCACTTTATCACTTTGTATTTAATCACTGTTTCATCTTTATTTTTAAATTCGGAGCTTGCATCAGCAGTTTTCTTAATTACTGTCACACGTATGAGGTTAAATATACTGATTTCTTGCCATTAAAATATGCATTTTCTAAACAGCAACAATATATATTTTTTAACATTATAGTTGAAAATACAAAATGGAATATAGAAAACAGTACTGGGTATACAAAAGGAACATGACAAATTATGACTATTCGGAGATGTACAACCTTCAACATCTTTATTTTCATTTTCTTAAATGCTCATAATAAAAGCGTGCTGGATGTAATGAACATTCTTCCAAAGCATAGTGCTAATTAAATCAAAAGAATGCATTAGTTTTTGTGATGATTAGTTTAAAGGAAGAACAGACTATAACCCTTAGAATCGTGTGTCTACAGAAGTCATTAACAATTTAAGACACTTCTGAGATATCAGATAGTAGCCTACTGTTACAGTCTTCAGTGTCACCAAGACTGGGAAGATGAATGCTAGGAGTGGAAGAGATGCAATAATATTTTAACAACTAAATCCTTCTTGTGTTTCAATAACAGAGACTTCATTGGAAATAAAAACCTCACAAACAGCAGGATGTAACAAAAACCAATACAATGAACAATAAGATAAAACTAGGGTTTCGATTATAAGGAGACTTTACATTAAGAGATTATGATATTGCTTCCTATTGCACAAAGTCATTCAATAAGCCAGATACTTTTCTGTACCTTTTTCTGAAGTTACAAATCACATATATCTTCATCCAGTTTTCTTGGATAGCTATACATTACCTTACTTCTTTTTGGGGAGCAACATTATGTGATCTGCATTTTTCCAATCAGAAAATCATGCATTCAGACGTTTACCCTTGAAACCTGGCCTAGTGCCCCACACCTTACAGCAGTGGGGCTGAGGAGCCAAATCCTCCACCAGACAGTTCAATACATCAGAAAAGAGTACTGTACAGTTTAAAAAATCTGTTTCATTAACAAAAATAGTGAAGCCTCTGACGTTCAATACATCAGAAAAGAGTACTGTACAGTTTAAAAAATCTGTTTCATTAACAAAAATATGTTCACATGTTATGGTTTAAGGGTTACCAGCCTGAAAGGGAAGAACAGGTGGTGTCTGTAGGTGTCTGTCTGGGTTACCAGCCTGAAAGGGAAGGACAGGTGGACCCTGGAGGGATCCGAGATCGGTACTGTTCCCTCCCCTTTCCGGCCACAGTCTATAAAAAACCAAGGAGGCCCGAGGTTTTCACGGGCTTTTCCTGGTTTCCTGGGCTGCTTCCTGTTGCATCTCGGGACAACTGGGTCTAGCTCCACGTGCTCGGCAGCATCCATCACCACCTGCTTCCCAGCACCACTGCGGTCCCCCGTGATGGGTCACAGTGGCCATGAGGCACTGCTTAGACACTTTCACTCAGGACTATGGCGACTGGGTTTTGTATATGTAGTTAAATAGCCTTTATCCTTTATTAATTCCCTTTTCCTTTCCCCTGTTGTTTTTTTCATTATACTTATTACAGTCTTAACTTCCAACCCTGTGCAAAGCATCTTTTTCTCTGTTCCCTTTTTTTTAATCCTCCCCTGGTAGGGTAGGGGACAGTAGAGAGAAAATCCTGCTCCCTGGGCTTGCCCTGAGCCTCATACAGAGACAGGATAAATTGGCGCTCAATGTGGGGCACAAGTTTGGAAATTAATTTTTATTATTATTTCCCCAACGAGACAAGTTGGAAGTTAATACTGAAATGGCTTTCATAACTGTGCTTCTGCGAGGCCTGTTACAGAATGTTTTTGTGACCTCTGTTAATGTTGTTCTGGTGTCTGACATGCTGACTTGCCCTGTCTCCATGTGATATTGCCATATATTTTGGACTGTGATGGATGCAGGCTTGAGTTGGGTTAAGGCTTTACCTGAGTTCCTTGGCCACTACCTCATGAACATGCTTATGAAAAATGATTCTGTTCCTTTGCCCGGCAAGCTTGAGACACAAGGTTTTGGAGAAATGAGAAACGGCTATTACGATT
>NW_010184102.1:0-5936 GCF_000695765.1 Mesitornis unicolor
CCAAGCGATTCTGTGATTCTGTGATTTTGTGTTTGAAATTTGAATCGTATATCTAGGAGCAAGGGGAGAACAGCAGGTATTACATACCTTGACTTGAGCAGACTATCACACAGTCTCCCGGAATATACTTGTAGACAAATTATTAAGATATAAACTGTATAAATATTGTATGATGAAATGTGGAAAATCAACTGGATCTCCAGGGTTATAGAGTGCTGGTCAGCAGTACAAAGTCCGATGTGTGGCTAGCTGCCAGTGGCACACCTCAGGGATTGCTACTGGGAACAATACTATTCAACCTCATCATTAGCAACCTGGACAAGGGGATTGGGTGTCCCCCCAGCAAGCTGGTGAATGATAACAAGTTGGACTATGAGCTTGAGATGTTGTAGGACAAAACTCTTATTCAGAGGGACTTTAATGGCCTGGAGAAACGGGCTGGCAAAAACTTCCCAATGTTGAGTCCAGTATCTGGGTTGAGCTAACTCCACACAACAGGACAAACTGGGGTTGATGACCCTCAGCAGTCCCTTCCAACCTGCATTATTCTGTTCTATCCAATTCACAGGTGGCCTTTCAACCAGTAAGAGAACCTGGCCAGCAGTGGACAACCTCTTCCCCCATCCAGATCATTAGTTCTCATTTTACCAATTCAGCTGCCTGAATGGCTTCTGCCTTTTCAGAACATACAATACAAGAATAATTATCCCCCAGGTACCACACAGCTATTAGTAATAACAATTAAAGTGGATAAAGGGTCCTGAGTCACAGGCAGGGCTCTCTCTATGAACGCAATGTATAGAGTGTTACGAACCTCTGCATTTTATTAGGAAACAGATTGTATCTGTACAGTGATTATTGTAACTGATGGGTGGTAATACATATTGCATTGGAATTTAGCCATACCGTACATATAATTACATCCGTGACAATTTCGTGTCATGAGTGTAAGGTCTTATTGCCTTCAAAATACAACAAGGACAAGAATAGTTACAGCTGATAGGCTAACACCTGAGTTTTCAGTGCTTTATGCAGTGAGCCTGTCTTAAGAAAAGACATATTAAATGTGCTCAGTACCTCCTCCAGCTCAGTGCCCGAAGTCTCATTCCAAAACCTCAGAGTTGAGCTCCCTTGTACAGGGCTGACACACCAGCCCTGAGCAGTACCACCACAAGCCATGCTTCTTCAACCACATTCACTCACCTTACTCATAGCTCTCTCACACATCACTCTAATTGGATGACTCCAATTCACCCAACCTCACTGCATCCTACATAACTGGAGGGAAGGGTCCACCCAGCTTACTGGATGCTTGACTGTAACACAAAGCAGATAAACACTCCACTTCACATAGCTTGCAAAAAACCTCAGCCCAACAATTCCTGCCACATCCACAGTCCTCAAAGGACTGTGTGGTATCGCACTGCTCTGGAGACAGATGTTGTTCACCAATGACAGGCAGCAGTTTTCCACATGGCTTGAGCTCTGCTTTTATCTTTTCAGTTGCCAGAGGCCACAGCCTGGTTTACACCCTCCAGTTAGGTCATATATTGGATAATAAACCAGTTCTTGCAAAAGAGCTGGGTCTCACGGTGCTAAGTCAGGCTGCAGCAGAACCAGGAGATCGAGAGCTTCCTGCCCTCTGCCCAGGTCACTACTTCTGTGCCAGGTTCCTGCAGGGCCATCATGAACATCAGTGAGCAGTTGAGGCACAACAAAAGAAAGAGCATTTAGAGATACAAATAATCTACATGTAGCTCTAATATTGTAAAACTCTTTTTCTTTTCTCTCTTCTGAATCACAGTAAAATTTTAAAAGTTGAAATGAACAAGACCAAAAATATTTTAGTTGGAACAACAAAGTAACTTTTAAATGAAGTAAAATACTGTATTTAGCTTTTATGTATAGAAGGTAAGAATGCAATATATGTATGTACACTACATGAGATACTATTTGCATTACATTCCACTAAAAAAATGAATTTTTAGTAGTCAAAAATCTATTTAAGAAAAAAACTCAGAGGAACATACATTTAACTTCTTGAAATAAAAATTCTATCTGACAGCAATAGCTTCAATTGATGCTTTTCACCTTTACCTCCTCAAAATGTCTGGAAAACTTTTTCACTTATGAAATTGTATTTCCCAGGAGACACTATTTGGTTAAGAAATTGACTCAGAGCTGAAAAAGCAAGTGGCAGGAATATGTTCACAAAAAAGGTGAGATAATGACAGATGGACATCTGTTTTTTTGTTGGAATGGAGATCTTTTCTACACAACTAAGTTCTATTCACATAGGTAGACTCCTGTAGGTATATATGGGTTCCTCTTTTGTTTTTCTTTTTATTTTTTCCTTTTTCTTTTTTTAGCAGTTTAGAGTTTCAGATGCACAGCCCTTTCCTGGACCAGACTCAGAAGATGAGATTAATTTCTTTTACATGTGCAAACGTGGCTGGCTGTGCAGCTGGGAACTGCTCACCTCCCCACCTGCACACCACCATCCCCTTCTCATTGATGTCAACGACTCCTGTTGCCTTCTCCAGGAGGTAAAGGTGTCCTTTGGTTCCTTCAAAGCTTCTTATGTTCAGAAGTGCAGTCAAACAGCTCATAGGCTTGTGAAAATGTGTCTGTTTACATTTAAAGCAGACCAGTCATTTCTCAGTACAAATGCATAATGTTATTCATTGATTATTTATCAGAAAATTGTTGTTTCTTTATTAAAATATTAACTTTGACAAAGATGTTATAAAGTACATATCCCTACTAAACCAGAAGTCATATTTACCCTTTCAACTTGTAAGCAGTGCACAAAATGTACATAAGGAAAAACCAACTTTAAGCTCCTCTCAAAACATAGCTCTACCAATATTCGACCTCTGTACCCACCACTTACCTTTAGGACTTGAACAAGAAAATAACTAACTATATATATGTGTGTGTGTGTATGTTTGTGTGTATGCATACATATGTAGGTAAGTCTACGTATATATACATGTGCGTGCATAGCTGATAAAGCAACACAAAAGCAAAAGATTGAAAAACATGGACAAACTTCACTAACCTTTGACAGAGGTAGTGGAAGGAGGTTTTGTTCATTTTATGGTTTGAAGGGGTTCTTTTCATTGCTGTTTAAAAAAAACCCAAGCAGTATAACAGTCAATCAAAAGCACAGTTAATCAGCTTTCAACAACATATGTAATGAACTGAAAAATTAAATTAAGCTAAAATAACCCAAAATTACCTATGTCAGTTCCCTGCTCACCTGCATTAAATTACTTGTACACCCAAGAGCTTGAAAGATCACAGCTTTAGAGCAAATAAAGCTGTCTGGAGCCTGGAGAAATTGTCCTGTGTTTCTTAGCCTGTGGTATATGGACTGCTGAATGTCTGGAAGGTGTCAGAATAGAGACTGCAAAATGACTGCTAAAATTCTTGTAAGATTATACAGGTGCACAGTCCCAGGAATGTAAGAGGAATAAAAAAAGCAAGGAAAACAAGAAAAATAAATTTAAAAATTACTAAGTACTCAATGTCAAACCCTCTTCTTAAAAAGATTTTGTCACAAATAGAGCCTGTTAGAGTAATGTTGCACAAGAAGATTCTTGAATATTTATTTTTTTTAAAAAAACTTGTATTTCCTCCAAACAGATAAGTTGATCTGGATTTTTAAAGTTTGGGAAATATTGATCTATCCTGTCCTCAAACCAGCCTCCCTAATTATGTAATCCTACTCAGAACAACTTTTTCTCCCCACCATCCATGACCCCAGAATGCTTCTGGTCTTTCCTTCCACTAGTACTTATCAGAGGATCATTAGAAGAAACTTTCATCATTCCTTTATGATCCTTGCCCCCAAAACTCTACCACCTTGAGAAAAAAGCTACCAATGTTTTGGTTTTTGGTTTTTTTTCTCATCATAGTCCTTATACCATTTATAAAATAGAACATGCATGAAAATTATGATCCTCCACTAGGACACTTCAGAAGAGCTGTAACAACATAATTATTATCATGAATAAAATGGAAATTACCAAATACAGCAACTGATTTGTAATACAGAATAAATGCTTCCTGCTTTTCTCCCAAATTCAGTACCCATGTAGAAGTGAAACATACACAAAATAAAGTCTGTGATTGGTGTCCTTGCTTAGTCAGTGATGGGAAGACTTATTATCTTTGCACTCTTGCTGTCTTCCAAAATGCCTTTGAAAGCAGAGACATGAAACTAAAACAATGAGAGATTTTCCTGGCAAAGCCATGTTTTAAATAAGTTATTACATGCCAGTGAGGAAACATCAATTCACAGCTAGTGTGATAAATGATTCAATCTCAAATAGAATTTTGTAATTAAAGGTTATAATTTATTAAAAGAGTAAATGCAAGCAAACAGCGCTGGGTGCGTGTGGAGTCTGCGCTCTGCCTCTGCACACTGTACAATTCTTTCTCCGGGTTTATATTTCTTTAACTAATACATATTAATTAAATTTCTCAATACGCCTATACATATGCATAACCTATCCCCGCTTCATATTATAATTAGTTTTCCTCCTATTTGCACTTGTGCAGTATCTTCTGTCGGTGGTCGTCCTTATCTTCTTGCGCAGATTCAATTACTTCTTGGTTTTGGTTTTTTTTTTTTTTAAACAGCAGGACCAGTGTTATCAATTTCTGAAACAAGTTCTCAAGCAACTATTTACATTGTGTTTCACTTCCTCCCCATCTGGTTTTCTTGTAAAGACAAACAAGATAACCCCGAAGGTCACTGGTCACTTTTTCCTCATGGCCTCAACATTTCCTTATGACCTCAACATTGTTTTTTCCTAACACGAATCAGACCGACATATCTCACAGCTAGTAAATCAATGACCTTTTGATTCAGGCTTCATTGAGGAAGGTCATGTTATGTTAAGGAACAGTAACTATGAGTATCTAATAAAAGCCACTGGTATGCCGTTGGTTGACTTGACAGCTGTGGAAACACAGTGACCTTGCAGCAGCAGGTGAGAGCATGAGGTTGCACCCACAGAAAGACATAGCCATCAGTAGATTTATTCATGTGAATGTTTCATTTTTGACATAGCAGCATTTTTCACAGGAGCAACATTATTCATTTATTTAATGACTGAAGAACCACATTTTTGTATGCCAGCTCACACCTTTAACCAATAGCTTGTTCCTCGGTATGTAATACTTCTAGTCTTTCTTTCGTTCTGTTTTCCAAAACCCAGAGACGTACCAGTATTAACTGGCAAAACTCCAGGTACAAGAGCCAAATTTAAATGGACATATCATTACCAACCAGCAGGACCACGAGTGTGCTAGTATGTAAATACATAACTCACCTTAAAATGAAGTCTGAAATTATCCCATGGAATGTCAATGTGCTCCTTAAGCCTCTGTCAGGCTGGAAGTCAGGCACTAGGAGTGCTCAGTAATTTGTTAAGTTTAATGGCTTCCTCTTTGATAGCATCAGTCCGTTTCAGTGGTGAGAGGTGCTTGGAAAGCCATCATAACCTGCTAGCCAGTGCTTCCTACCATCCCTGTTACAAGGGGAATTTGTTGTGATGGTATCTGCCTCAATTAGTCTATAAGAAGCTTGATCAAAAAAGGTGGTGAAATTACTGGGAAAAAACATGTTGATTTTCCTGACTTTGGAGCAGGCTGTTAAAATGCCTTAGGGCTCAGAACAAGGCTGTCAAATTATATGCTTCCAGCGGGTGCCATTAAAAGAGAGCAAATACTGCTTGTTACCAAGAGCCAGCACAAACCTTCCCATTGAATTTAATGGGCTTCAGATCAAAACCTTTCTGTAGTGTTTTCCATTTCAGCTACAGGAAGATACTACAAATACAGTCTCATCTTGAGAGGTATGGAGTGCCTATTTCTTCCCACCAATACAGATAAGACATAAATCCATGGGTCCAGATGGGATGCAC
>NW_010184103.1:0-313 GCF_000695765.1 Mesitornis unicolor
CGCCCCCCGGCCGCTATGGGGAAACGGGCCCTGGAGGATGGAGCAGGGGCAGCCGCAGTGCTGGCTCCGGTGGTCCCCATGGGAGGGATGCTGTGTGTCCCCATCCATCGGGAGAGGCGTCAGCAATCGGCCCCACTCCCGCCTGGTCCCTCCAGCAAGGGGGCAGCTGACAAAACCGGGGGATTTATTTTCGAGAGCGTGAGAGGAGGGCAGGAAACGCCGAGACTTCTCCTTTCAGTCGCTGCGTGGTCACCTGTGCTCTCCCCGGTGCTGCTGGGCAGCGCTGCCGGTGGTGCCGGCAGGGGGCCCCCCC
>NW_010184103.1:1373-6038 GCF_000695765.1 Mesitornis unicolor
AAACCCAAGCACACGTTTCAACCCAAGTTCAATCCTGGGCTGTAACTTTTGTGTTTGCTGCTATTAAAACGCTGAAAAAGGTCCAATTGATTCCTTTGCTGGGAGAATTACTGGGAGAAGAAGTAGATTGGGAGATAGGAAGTTAAATCACTGAATAGTCTGCTTCCAACAATTGCCAGCGAAGAGGAAAATACAGTTGATTAAGCAAGCCCTTTGCTAGACATAAAAGTGTCCAGAAAATGCAAGCAGAAAACAGGAGGTTCAGAAATCTGAGGTTGAAAAGGAGACATACCTGGGGTATTAACTGTTGTCTTTCCTGGATTAGGCTTCACGTTAATAACCCGATTCTCCCCTATTGATTGAAAAACAAGGGTGGTGGGTCACAGCCTGCACACTGGTAATTAACTCCAATCAAATAAATGGCCAAGACAAGGAACCGGGCAGACCTCAGAGCCCAGCTCTGCGCAGAGCCCCTCCAGATCGGGGTTTGGTACGTGCGGGAATTGAGTTGTTGGGTAAACGCATCCCCCACCCGACGCGCTGCTGCGTGGTGAAGAGATGCCGCCGTAAATCCCAGCTGCCAAAGGGTTTTTCACCTTGACACACTTTGCTCCTAACCAGCCTGAGAGGTTTCACGTTTCCCCGAGGGTATTTGTGAGGTACATCGCAGCGCTGGGGGCAGGCGATGAGCCAGCACCTTGCAATGGCTCGCAGAGAGGTTTCCTCCCGTAGTTTTGGTGACCATGCGGGCGCTTGTAAGAACATTTATTTAAATACCATTTGATCCCCAGTGCCCCCAGGCCTGCGTGCCCACAGTGGATGCTCCAGGGAGCAACGCACAACCACAGATGGAAGCGTTTGCACACGTTTGAGCCCCAGGCCTCGCTGTTACAGCCCGGGGAGGTTTCAGTCACGGTGCCATGGGTAAAACCCCGGTGGGATGCGTGGGCTGGGTGCTGGACTCGTCTCCAAAACCCAACCAGGACCTGGGGCAAGTGGGGGAGTTGCCCACAGTGATGCGCTGGGTGTTCGTGTCGGTGGAGGACCACCAGGATCACCTTGGATGCCCTCCCATGACTGCGGACGAGCAGAGGCCTCTTGGACAGGAGAGGCTGAAGTTCTCCCGCTGTTTTTTTGCCTCTTCCCTGATGTGCACCCAAACCCACCTCACTCCTTTCACTGCCCCACGCAGGAGCAGGAACATGGTTGGAAGGGGAGGGGGGCAGTTTTTGGGTCAGGGCTGGGTTTTCACCATGTGTGGAGCCGGGCTGCAGGGGCAGCTGTCAGGGGCTTTGCTGTGCACCCACAGCTGGGCTCACTCCAATGGCATTAATGGGACCTCAGGGCTGTGCTGTGTGGTACCACGCACACCCATGGCACGGGGGGAAAAAACTCCATTGCCTAATGAGGAGAACAGTAAAAATAAATAAGGAAAGTTTCAGCCCATTTGCTCTCTGAACTGTATCAGATATTTTATTTTAAAAGGTCGGGAAGGCTCCTTGCCTTTCCATTTCAAGAATCAGCTCCTCCCCTGTTGCTCTCACTGCGTTTCTCTCACCTGCACCCAAGGCGTTGTCCTCACAGTAACTTACACCTTGGCGTAGAATAAAGTAAAGCGTTTCCTTCCCCTGGAAATGCTCTGGGGCAGCACTGCACAATGCTGGGCCTCTGGCATCGCTGGGACTGGGAATCTCTGGGCCTTGGGTGTTGCTGGGCCCCGGCATCACTGGACCTCGGGCATTGCTGTGCTTGGGCATCACTGAGCTTGGGCATCACTGGGCCACAGCATCACTGGGCCTTGGGCATTGCTGTGCTTGGGCATCACTGAGCTTGGGCATCACTGGGCCCCAGCATCACTGGGCCTTGGGCATTGCTGGGCCTTGGGCATCGCTGGGCCACAGCATCACTGGGCCTTGGGCATTGCTGTGCTTGGGCATGGCTGAACTTGGGCGTCGCTGGGCCACAGCATCACTGGGCCTTGGGCATTGCTGTGCTTGGGCATCACTGGGCCACAGCATCACTGGGCCTTGGGCATTGCTGGGCCTTGGGCATCGCTGGGCCAAAGCATCACTGGGCCTTGGGCATTGCTGTGCTTGGGCATCACTGAGCTTGGGCATCGCTGGGCCACAGCATCACTGGGCCTTGGGCATTGCTGTGCTTGGGCATCACTGGGCCCTGGCATTGCTGGGCTTGGGCATCGCTCATCACCTCCACTGCAGCGTGTGGGGTTGGGGGCTTTGCCTGTGCCTCAGTGGAAGAATTCACTGCTTCTGTAACACAGAGCCACAGGGGGAGGCATCCCATCCATCCCTGCCGAGGATCCTCCTTGCAGGATGTGGGACCGGTGCTGGCGTCACCGCGCTCAGTGACAGGTCGGGGGTGTTTTCAGTCCCCACATCCCCTTGAGAATAATGACCGCACGAGATTGTTTTTTTCCCCTCCTTAGGTATTTTTGGTGTAATTTCTTTCCCTTTATTTGCATTCACTCTGGCTCGGCAGGGCGGGGGCTGTGTTTAGGGCAGATGACAGAGCTCTGCTCTTTATCGTCGCACGGCGAATTGTAGCTGGCCGGGGACTTTAAGAACAATACAGAAATCTATTTCATTAACACCAGATACTGCTAACCTCCAATTATACAGCTGTATGAAAATTACAGAGTGTGAAATATAAAAAGGTTGTCTTGTAATTGAAACCTTTTTTTTTTTTTTTTTAGTTAAATTTTGAAATCAATAAGGAGAAAATTAAAAAAAAAGAGCAGTTTGATAACACTCGCCCTGTTTGCTCAATACATAGCTATAACCACCATGGAAAGCCGTTTACCTCGTGGTACGTTCTGCAGGAAGGAAAACTGAAGGATTTCCTTGCTCGCTTTAAAACGCCCATGCGAGCAGAGGTGTGGGATGCGTCGCCGAAAGGACGGCACCCCAGTGACCGCAGCTGGTGAGCAGCGCCCCTCCACTATCCCACCACCAAAACCAAGGGGGCTTCACCCCGGCACAGACCCCCAGTGCGGCCCCGGTGATGCATAGGACTGAGGCCATGAGCTGGCAGTGCCTGGTGCCAGCTCAGCCTGCCCATGTTGTCCCCAGGGACCGCTGTGGAATTGCCCGCTCGGCAGCTCGAATGAGAGAAAAAGGCTCGTTTTCCCCCCAAATCTGGCCTCTCTTTCTCCTGTTGTTGGAGATCCCAGCAGGTCCTCATGTGGAGCTGTGGGTCCATGGCATCCGAGGAGCCCGTGGCCCCACATGGGTTTGGGGACGACCTCGCTGCTGGCGCAGGACGAGCTCCTGTCACCACGACAGCGGTGGCAGGGATGAGCCCTCGTATCTACCGTCACTAAAGCGGAACAAAACACCCTTCAGGGGAATTTCCTCACTGCTTTTACTGCTCTTTCTGGTATTTACTTCGCTCATTAAGGTGACTATTTTAGTGTTGTCTCTATTTCTTACCCTGTAGGACACGCGTCATTTTGAGCCTCGCAGCCGATTTCGGGGCAGTTTTTCAGGGGTTTTGTACTGCAGCACACGGGCACTGTTAATCCTTCATTTCCTGGGGACACGGTCCCAGCTCCAGCCACAGACCCCTCTGGGACCTGGAGGAGCCACAAAGACCTTGCTCTTGGCACGGCTCCTTTCTCCCCAGCTTTAGAACCCAACGAAGCCATCCCGACCCATGGCACCTATCCCTCTGTGAGGAAAGGTGCCCCCATCCCTCCTGCTGTGGGCCAGCTAGCCACTGAGTCATTAGGGTTGGAGAAGACCTCTAAGACCATGAAGTCCAGCGTCAACCCAACCCCACCATGGCCACTAAACCAAGTCCCCAAGTGCCACATCCACCACTTCTTGAACCCCTCCAGGGATGGGGACTCCACCACTGCCCTGGGCAGCCCCTGCCAGTGCTTGTCCACTCTTTCAGTCAATAAATTCCTCCTCAGATCCAACCCCCTTGCAGAACTTAAGGCCACTTCCTCGGCCTTTCGCAGCCCTAGAAGGAAAGTTGTGCTGGTGCTGGATGGAGTGAGGGACATCCACAGGGAGAAGAAAGGACTCAGACTGGAAAACAGCAAAGCTGTGGCATGGAAGGTGCTCCTCGCCTGGATGGGCACTGGGGCTGGGGGTCTCACAGCATCCTAAGGTCTGCCAGATCTACATAACGAGGACAAAGAGACCCCAGCGTGGATCTGGGTGTTGAGCAAGTCAGGGATCTGCAGGAACTCTCCACTGCTGCCGTCTCACTCTTCTCTTTCAGGTCTTGTCAGATTTCTTGCTCAAAGCTCAGCACTCAGGTCCATGTGGAACGCACTGGATTGTCTGAGCAGCACATGCAGCGCCTGCAAGAGGCAGCTCCTGAGCTGGCAAAGACAGCGGCGAAGGGTTCACGTTAAAAGGAAAAAGCCTTATTTTGCTGTGTTTCAGCTCTGCAGCGGTGGTGGCTGGGGCTGTCCATGCCACCTTGTCCCCAGGAGCAGCACAACACAGACACACACAGCACGGAAACAGCACAGGCTCAGCACAGGCACAGCATGGACATAGCATGGACACAGCACGGACAGTAAGTGTTCCAGTGGTGGCCAAGACTGAAGCAAAGGCACCCGAGGACACAGTGCCAGTCCCTGTGCCCATCCTCTCCACTGCTGTGGTTTAGGGCTGGGCTGGGCACTAAACC
>NW_010184104.1:0-10599 GCF_000695765.1 Mesitornis unicolor
CATATATTTCTATGATATTTGCATTATATATTTATATTATAAAATTAATTAAAATACGGTCTTTCCTGTTACTTAACATGGAGTTACTTAACAAAGGTAGCAATTCAGATGTAGCCCACCTAGGGAGCTTGTCCTTGTTGGGGTGCTCCCAGGTGACTCCCACTCACAGTTACTTGCTCTGAGCACAGCTGAGAACCTGAGGGGCTTCTTTTAAAATGAGAGGGGGTTGTGCCTCACTCAGATCTGCTGCCAGTGGTCCTGGTTCTGCCCATGTCACATCAACAACCGGCTGAACAAGCTGCTGGTCCCTGGCACAGGCTGGCTGCTTTTTCCACCTTCATAAAGCCTCAAAAAGAGCCATTTGTCAGCTTGTGTTGCCGTGCTTCCCTTCCCTGGTGCAGACTCCCCTGCACTGAAACTGGTCTCCTTGCTGAGAGAGTCTTGTGAGATTTTGTCACATATCAGCTTGTTCTGTGCTTGTGTGATTTGCTTAATTCAAGCTGTCTTGGTTACAACAACATTAAATATTGTCTGTGTGCTTATAAACTTATAAAATAATGAAAGAAATAGAATTATCACACTGATGCACGGATGTATTTTTGAAATCATACACATGCACAAGTAACCATCAGGACCCATCATTAGGCCCCATCCCTGGAGATGTTCAAGGCCAGGCTTGAGGGGGCTCTGAGCACCCTGATCTGGTACCAATGTCCCTGCTACTGCAGGGTTGGACTGGATGATCCTTGAAGGTCCCTTCCAACCCAGTTCATTCCATGATTCTATGATCGATCTATTAATGCAGCAGTTTTTAGATTTACTGCGTGTATTTAATGAAAATGTTAAATGTACTCATGTTACCATAAGAAGGAGTACTTTAAATCGCTGCAAGTTGTCATAGCTGTGCTTGTTTTGTTAGCGGTGTGGTCAGCCAAGTTCAGGAAATACATATTTTGAAGTATATTCCCTCTGTTGCCGAAATCAAGGCAGTTACTTGAAGGGTACAGGGTAGAATACATTAGTTATAAACCAAACCAGTCTTCTTTAGAAATACTTGATTTATGAATGTGAAATTAACTTTTTCAAACTTATGGTAATTTGCCTCAATACTTGAATTTTCTAAGAAGGAAAATGAAATGCATTCGCACTGCGCACTCAAGGTAACATTTTGATGTAGTGTTAATCAATAACCGTGTCTTCTAGGATGATGGGGATGTAATTCAACAAATACATTTGGAGCAGCTGTCGTTCTCCTGGCTGACAGAGGGACCAGGGAAAAAAGGTACAAGAAACTTGTTCTTTTAACAGGAATATGTGTTTTCAATTCTATCAATTTTTTTTTTTCCCTGGTAGCTTAATAATACAAAAAAATGCATGTTAGGAGTTTAGATGCAGAAGTATTGAACAGATAAAACAGATAAAGTAAACTGGTATTGCATAATATTAATGAAAGTTAGTGTTGCAGTTTAGTAAAATACGAGTCTCCAGAGATATAAAACATCTATTGTCTCTTCTGTTATGCATGCACAAAGACATAGTTCTGCGATCTGGGATAGATTTATTATTCTTCATTGATTGCCTCGTTCAGTTAGAGGACATTTCTGGCAGTAGGGTAGTAGAGCTGTCACATCTATCATGGTGTGACAGAGATATGTCAGGTGCATGGTTTTGGTTGAACTTTGCTGTTTCAGAAAAATGTAGCTGAGGATTATAGGCAAAAGTTTGACATCTCCAAGATGAAAATCAATCTCCTTTTATGTGGTGTCTCTCAAACAAGGCATGTGCCTTGATTGCACAAGTAGTGATTTCCCGTGTTTGGGGGTACAAGATGGTCACGCAATAACTTGGGTAACAGATTTGACAGGTGTTCTGTAATTAATAGAAATGGAAATGATAATGCAAGAGGTATTGAAGGCAGATGGCAAATCAAACATTGATCTGCTGTTTTCACAGATTAGGAGGATAAAGTTATGAGCCTGAATTTCTTTTTAAAGTTAGGGACTAATGAGGAAAACACAGTCTGTTGCTAACTATTATATGATATTTAAAGGGAAAGAAATGAAGTGAGTGTGAGGAGGAGTTGTTAAAATCAGTTGCTAAAAGTATGATGAACAGTGATATGTCCTAAATGTACAGGAGATGAGGTCAGATGAAGCACTGTTGTAACTTATGGGCATTGTACTTTAATGTTAAGACGTTCAAGTTATTTATTTAATTGAAAATACATGGAAACAAAGGGGACCATTGTGTCAATGCAGGTCCTTGTCCAGCTGGCCAACATCTGGCCTTTTACTAACCCATTATGGTGTTACTACAGACAAGCCACAAACAGTATAGTTATATGCTAATAGCTGTATCTAGAGACAACAGAAGTGTAAGGAAAAACTTCTTTACTGTGAGGGTGCCAGAGCATGGCCCAGGCTGCCCAGAGAGGTTGTGGAGTCTCCTTCTCTGCAGACATTCAAAACCCGCCTGGCCGTGTTCCTGTGTGACCTGGTCTGGTGATCCTGCTCTGGCAGGGGTTGGACTGGATGAGCTTTCGAGGTCCCTTCCAACTCCTGACATTCTGTGATTCTGTAAGGAAGAAGGGCAGCAAGGAGCCATAAACAGCCAGACAAGGACCAATAGTAAGATGCTAAGACAGCGATGGTAAACTATTTTGATGTTGAGTTGCTGTGAGGAAGATGTTAGCAAATAATGAACAAAGCAGTGGTCGTGTTCTGTTATTGTGTTCAGGGAAATAATAATCAGAAAAATAAATAAGTAAAAAACCATTTTGATACTTAGTTTTCCCCTTCCAATAGACAGAAGCATGGCAATTCCCAAGTACTATCCATTTTTGTTCTAGAATACGACCATGTGGGATGAAGACTTGCCTCTATATGGAACATTTTGATACTTAGTTTTCCCCTTCCATTAGAAAGAAGCATGGCAATTCCCAGGTAGTATCCATTTTTGTTCCAGAATATGACCATGTGGGATGAAGACTTGCCTCTATATGTATATGTCTGTGTTGCTTTCAGCTGGCTTTTGATTTTGATAGAACTGTACCTTTGGTACAGACACGTGGCATAATTAAATTAATATTAATATGGTCACGTAGCATTAAGAAAAAGAACCATAGAGATGCAAAAGAAAGTAACAGAGGCAGAGTTCACATTTGCTGTAATCAGTCATAGATTAATTGAGTGATTGTTCTCTGTTTGTAATAAATTAATACATAAATGGAAAAAAGTCTATAGATGTAGCACTGAAACGTGGTATTCTAAATTTTGAAGGTTTTTTTTTAATCCACACTGACTAAAGGCAGTCATTCTCACAAGATGTTTCTTTCACGTCGAATGTTAAGGCCGTTCCATTGCCCTGTTGCCGTGTGACTGCAGTGACTTTTGCACTGAGAAACACTTTTCTTACTTGTCCGCACAACTCACAAAGCTAGAGAGTTTTTCTTTAAATATTTTTAAAAATTAATTCCAGATGATTAGTAATTCTAAAAGATACATATTTATTGAAATGTGTTCTATTGAGAAATACAGAACATAACGGTGGTTTTCTTGTTTACTTTTTCAAAACCCTTAGGAAGCCTTTTGGTACTTTGTTCCTCATTTTGTTACTAGAATATGCACTGATTTTCCACACAAATGATGATGTGTCAGCCACAAAATACTCCATTTTGGTAAGGAGGTTAGCAATGCATGAAATGCATAATTAGAGGAGGAATGGTTTCGTACCTTTAGGTTTCTAATAATTGTTTCATTCAGAACAACAGGAAAACTCCCTAGAGTGCACAAATAGACTTAAGTTTAAATAAGATGACATCTAAGCTGTACTGGTAATTTCTCATCCCTATAGTAACTAATAATAAGTTGGAGGAAGAGATATTAGCTATTTCCAATCTAATGGCACTGAGAGAAAACAATCCATTCCAGAGCAGACACCATTAACACAGATTGCCTTCAGCCCATTAAGCCTTATCACTGAGGTGTTTTAAACAAGTGTTTGTTTCTAAAAGCTCTGGAAACTAAAGAATTAAAAGCCACCTTAGTGTTAAAAGCGTGTTTTCTGAGCCTTCCTAAAATGACACTTCATCTTCATTTTGTGTCTCTAGTCATGCAGGAAATGAGAAGACTTGCTTCTTCCTGCAGAACTTTGGTTTTTCAAGCTTCAGGCTCCATTTGGCAGACCACATGGCTCAAATTAGCTTGTAAATTAATTATTTCTTTCGAAAGTACAACTGATACCGAATTGCATATGCATACGTACAATATGAACATACTTCAATATGTGTCATGTATAAAAATGTGTCATTGTTAAGTAAATTTAGAATGGCCTTCTTTCCTTTCCTCTAATCTTCTAAGTTGTAAGCTTGATCTTATTTTTGGGCTAGAACGATCTCAAAAATAATCTGAGACTTGTGCATGTACAGTGACAGGGGCAAGTCTGGGTGGAGATGATGCCATTAAAATGTCTGATTTCTCTATGGTTATCTGACGGATGTGGAATGACATTTTAAAGTGAGGCCTCGTAGACCATCAGAGAAGTTTTTAAGGGATTCCAGCTTTGGAGGGAATTTTCTGCTGCTCTGCAGGGTCCTGCACCTGCTGGTCCAGCCCAAAGCCAGGTTGGAAGGAGTCACCTTCAGTGCACAAATTGACTTTGAAACAAGGCATGAAATTATCTGTCAGGCCTGGGACATGATTGCTGTCTGTTGCATCCATAGACATGCTTTGAACCAAAATACTGCAGGAGCATTGCCATCCTAATAACAGCGAGGAATTGGCACCTTGAACCTATTACTGATATTTTATGGTATGTCTGAGACCTCAGCTGTGTCCCTGCAGTGGTGTTTCTGCACTGACAGGCAGAAGGCTGAGAGCACTGTGTCTGTACTCTGTGATGAGCAATACCTGATGGTACAAGCACACAGACTGCTGCAAGATGGGCTACCCCAGCACTCTCAGTTGTTACCCAGTGGCTACAGGATGCACAAGAAAAGAAATTATTTTTCTTGTGAGGAAATAGTTCTATGAAATTTCTGTTTGAAAGTCAGAATTTTGTGAATAAAATGTCTTAAGTTCTGCAGAATCACATCATATCCACCCTGGGAAAAAGATACATGAAACCTAACCACTGGGATAATTGAGCTGTGTCTCTGTTTAGGCCTCAGGGCAAGCCCAGGGAACAGGATTTTCTCTCTGTTGTCCCCTACCCTCCCAGGGGAGGATTTAAAAAATAGGGAATAGAGAAAAAATAAAAGATGCTTCGCACAAGGTTGAAAGTTAAGACTGTAACAAGTATATAGAAAAGCAACACTGAAAATTTGGTTGCTAAGAGCTTTGCCTAGTTCATGGAGTTGACCATGGACAAAATATTTAACCCCAATACTTAAATATCTAAAATTGAAAAGGTAGAGTAGAATCACCTGATACTCAATTGGCTAACTTTGTTTTTCTGGTTTAAAACGGGGTCAGTGCAGCTTAAAATCTTTTAACCCAAAACTGTTTTCTATTGAAACATGTAGGAAGGGAGGAAGTTCAAATGCAAGTAACTTTTATCAATGTACAGGTAAGGAGTTCTTTACCGGTTTCCTGTAAACATGTGGTCCTTGGATACACTTAATGGGGTGACATGAAAGCTAGTGAAAACACCTGAAAAAACACATAAAGAAGCAAAAATATGTCTGTCTGTCAGCTGTTTACTCAAGGTTTACAGGAAGTGAAATTGTAAACATATGCAATGGACATACCTGTATTTACAAGGGCAGACCCAGAGTGTTAAAGCTGAGTAACTACATCCTGCTGCACAGTTTTCCTGAAGGAGTACAATAGTCTGTGATCTTGCAGAGCAGTAATGTAGAGTATTAACTTTGTACGATTTCTCCCCAATTGTCCTCGTTAGCGACTGATAACAAATCAAGCTTCTTCATGGTCATAGTTACTTCCGTTCTCTCACATTAACTAGTGCCAAATCTCTGCAGTTCGTGCGCTTAATGTGTTTCAAATACAGAATTGTCAAGCTGCAAAGTTCATTTAAAAATACGGTATCTGACACTCATCTGCTGTGTGTATTTAATTGCACCATCCATAATCTTTTGCTAAATACCATCTTCAGGCAGAAAGTCTGTATTTACGTAAAAACTGTCCTGAGACTGCTGGACCGCTTATTACATGGTCTGTTGTATCAGTCTGAAATAGAAGGATCAGACACCATTAAACAACTTTCATTCTGCAATAATCCTTTAGGAGTAAAACAGCTTGAAAAAAGAGGAGGTTAAGTAGGTTTAATGCTTGATAACAAGGAACAAGTCCGTTGCTTATATATGTCCATACTGCAAGTATTGGAAAGGTGACTCAGACCTTAGTTATGAGAAGCCGCAGGGAACAGGAAAAAACAGGCAGAAAGAAAAAGGGAATTTCTGTGAGTTCTTTAATATACTGAATAATTTAGTTCTCAGACATCTTAGTGAGTGACCTCTTTGGTCATTGTCAGGACCTGAAGCACATTTACCCCTCTAGGAGTTTAACTGGCAAAGTTAGAGTTTAGCTGGCCAGGTCCAGGGTCAGCTCCGTGGCAGTCTGAGCTGTTGTGAAGACAGCCAGAAGGGAGGGCCTGCTCCTCCTTCCCCCTGGGAGCTGCTTTTAAGCTGAGGCTGTGCTGCTGCCTCTGCTACCTTCTAGTGTGTGTGTCTGCACCTGCTCTTGTTCCTCTGCAGTTCTGACTCGCGTGCGCTGGCACTGATTTTAATAGAAATGTTATGCTCAGGAATATTATTTCTCCTTGCTTTTTACAGTCTCAAATGTGGCCGTACAGACAGTTCTGTATTTTGACCTTAAACTGTGTTTTAGTTATGTCTTAATATATCCTAAATCTGTTTAAATGTAGTAAAACATCAACATAAAAGCATGTAAATCTTAGCCAAGCCACTGAAATAGGCATTGAAAAATGAAGTTGTTAGCTTAGTAATATAAAAGTATCATGCCAATGTAGTAATTCCAGTTGTTGCTCGTGCATGTTTTCCCTCTTTCTCCCACTTCCTTTCCCCATAATGGTTTGTTGGGTTTGGGTTTGTTGTTTGGTTGTTTTATTTATTAAAAATATTTTGTAAAATCTGTACTGATTTCCTTCTATTATCTCATGGCTTTTAACAAATTATACGTGGGTGTAGACATTAGTGTGACTCAGCATTCTGGAGTCACAAAATGTTAGCTATCTTGGGGTATTTTGCTTATTAAAGAGCTCAGTTTTGAAGGCAATAAAATGATTACAGGAGTTGGAGAATTCAAAGAAATGAAAGGGACAAGTATCTTTTTTAATAAAGCTTGGAAATGACTATTGAAAATGATAGTTTAAGTCAGAAACCTATTGAAATGACTGTGTGTGCTGGAGATTTTGGTTTTGGTGACATAACTCAGTATATCTGAATGTCAGTTGGTATTACAGAATCAGAAAGGAGCCTAGGTAGCATGTACCTGCATCATGTGAACAGCTGGTGTTATTTATTTGTCTGAGTACTTAGATTTACTTTCTTTTTATTCAGTACTTATAAACTGTCATATTTTTAATCTAATGTCTAATACTGAGTGTATACTACTTCTTATTTACCTCTGGCGTTCTGATTTTTCTTCCTACTTGATCTCAATCATTGATTTGATTTGATTTGATTTGAGGAATGTTTTGAATCACCAAATACCAACAAAGAAACAGTCTTTTGGCTCCAGAAAACTAGCGTGATGTTAGGTGGGACCACTGCTAGATAGATAAAAGTGATGCTGCTGTTGTACAGAGGAGCTGTGAAACTTCTGGACAGATGCTCTTGCCAGTTCCGTGCTCCATTTGAAGTGTTAGGAACAGATAACCCTGTACAAAGATTTCAGTGGATGTGCAGTCAACACGTGGAAGCATTGATACGTGGAGCTGTGATGATGTGAACACAGAATCCAAGGGGATAAATGCCCAAGCAGCTCCTATGCGATGAACGAATGCGTGAGAAGAAAAGGTGTGTGTTTTTGCAGGAAAGCCTCTTAAAGTCGGTGCTTGATTTGTGAAGGGGTCTTGAACTTTTGGACACAAGTAGTAAGTGGCAGACAGCAAAATCAGATCAGATAGCAGAGCCGTGCTGCTCTGGGCAAAAGAAGCATGCACGGATAAGGCAAACTGCCCCTTGCTGTGAGGGGCATTCTGGAGTGTATGACAAAAAGTATTTCTCTTATGTAAGCACTCTGAGTTTGAATCTCTCACTTCAGAAATGGGCTGTCTCCGTATGCTTCCTTACACGTCAAAAGGATTCTAGCAAATTATGTAAAGAACCGTAGTTGCAATGATATTAAGATTTTGGCCCATAGAGAAGATCGGACCTAACACAGCATTAAAATTGACTTTATTCTCAAGCTACATCTCTGTTCTCTTATTTTACACACTGGCTCAAGGGACAATGTTTTTAGCTAAGACAAATTCAAATACTTCCCTTGAAGCTCCGATGATGTGCTGAGGATCAGCTGTTATATAAACCATACTCAGGATTTTTTGGCTTTTAAGAGTCATGTCACAGCCTTACCATTTCTTACCATCATGTTTTGGATGAAGGATTTTGTTTATTGGTGAAACCCATGTGTAAGTGTACCCATTTAAACTCTTAAATTCTCACAAACTATGTTACTTCAAAGTGTGGTACAAGGAGCTGAATTTATATCCTGTCTTTGTTGATGTCTCAGTTTTATTTGGTGATGCTGTAGATGAGATTACTGGGTCACACATTATGAAGATTTACTGGCATTGTGTGTGAATAACAGGAGATTAGTGGATGTGCTGACTGCAGCATATGTTTTCCAGAATAAAGATTAGTGTGATTAGTGTGATGGTTCAGCTTTATATACAGTTCAATTTCATTGCTCTTCCAAAAGTGTTATTAATCTGATAGGTTAATACCTTTAAAACATCTAACTCAGATTGCATATTCTCAAATTTATGTTCATCTCATAGAATTATAACTTAAAATTATTGGTAACATCTAACTTGAATTTGTGGTTGTGTTTACATTCTCTAAAACTCGGTGGGATCTAGAAAAGCAAAGCGTAAGAAACAAGTAATTCAGTAGCTCTTAAAGAGCATTAGCGTGGGCATGTACTTTGAAGCTTGCTTAAGCTTTCCTTTTTTGTTTTTGCTTGTCGATAAAGGAATCTCATGTGGAGAAAACCTGCTTGAACGATAGGCTGGGCTGCGATACAACTGAAGAGTACACAGTTTGGATAGATCATCTTTGCATGAGTTAGTGCTGGGTGTGAACGACTTCCAACACCTTTCAGATACAGTCCAAAAAGACCAAATACTTGTTCCTCAACCCAAATATTTTCTGATTCGCCTTCCTCCATTTCTCCCTGCTTGTTTTTTTATCCATTAACGCAGACTAGAGTACTTACTCCAGGTCTAACCTTACCAAGGTTTAGGCTGCTTTCTGAGTGGGATAATAAAAACTGTTTCTTACAGAGAGTTTATGTGGCAGCACGCTGTAAGTGTCCTGATGAGATGTACTTTGGGCACTGATCGTGTAAGTATTGCATTGGCTGCCCAAGGGCAGCTGCTCTGTGTCCACTCATCTCCAGTTTGCATTAGTTTCCTCCTGCCAGGAGACTTCCAGTGTGTTGATCCCAGTTCAAACAACCCCACCTTTCTGGTTTTCCGGTTTTCTTGGTGTTGTCGTGGTGTGGAGACTATTAACACTCAAAGAGGAAAAAAATGTGCCCTTGGATAGTTCTCCTCATATAAAATGTGAAACTGTTTTGTGTTCACTCACCCCTGAGGTGAATGAAATGGTGCCAGTTTGTCTTTCTGCAGAGATTTGCTAGTGTGATCTTCTGCAGTAATGATCTCTAACGTGTTCTCTTCTCTCAACACACAGCAGCATGATGCTCATAAAACTTGATGGAACTGTCAATAGCTTTGATAGGAGTCTCTGAAGTTTATTTTTTGCAACAGTGACCAGACTGTTAATATGATCTCTGAGAGAAGGGTCATTTAAAGATTCACTGATTCTCTTTCCTGGTGCATTCGGAATAAGATGGTGGCAAGGCAGAATAGAGTGTGACATGATTTCCTCCAGTGAACTAACTGTCTTGATAAAACATTATGCTTGTATGCTGTTTGGAATTGTCAGTTAGGGCTTTTGCCAAAATGAAGTGGAGTAGTCTCAAAGAGCTGGTTTATGTCTGTAGCTCTTTAGAATAGAAACCTCCACTGTACTCTTGCTCTGTGATGTTACCTTTGGTATATGCTGAATAAGTATGAAAAAAGGAGTTCCCTGCTTAGTGGAACAGAGCAACCACGCTCGGTTCTTTCTTTTCAAGAACAGGTACAGGACGACAGTAAAACATGCTCAAGCCCACTCACAAGCTAGGGAGTTACACCAGCAGCACATGAAAGTTTTGACCAGTATGACATTCTGGGACATTATTTGTGTGATATCACTAATTTAAAAGAAGCTTAGAAACCAGTACGAAAAAGTTGGATCTGTTGAGAACTTTTAGGATTTTAATCAGCTAAACCAAGGACCCTTGGCTAGAAAGAAACTTGTGTGCTTTATTATTATTATTATTATTATTATTA
>NW_010184105.1:0-301 GCF_000695765.1 Mesitornis unicolor
CCCACCATGAGGTAAGAGCCCCCACAGACCCCATCAGGAGGTGCGAGCCCCCCACACCCCCACAGACACGGGGGTGTTTTGGGTGGAAATGAGCTTTAATCGCCCAATCCCACCCCAAAACTGCTGAGCCCGCCAGGAGTGGGAGACGGCTCCGGATCGGCTCAGTTCACACTGAGCAGAGGGGTTTTCCCTGTCTGGAAATAAATCCCGTTTTAATTTTGTGAGGAAGCTGGCAGAGATCTACAGTGTCCAACTGAGGCCTCGGCTGAGTTGGTGAATGTGTGCTGGCAGGCGCTGGGAA
>NW_010184105.1:350-1003 GCF_000695765.1 Mesitornis unicolor
ACAAAACGCTTTTTTAAAGGAATTATCACCCCAAATTGTTCCCCTTGCGCTCTCCCACTCCCTGCTGACAGCACAAATCGAGTCACTTCTGGTTCCTCCATCTGGTAAAAGACAAAACCACTTCTCTTCTGCAAACCAACCACAGAATGCACTGTTTTGCCTTTTTTTTTGCTGTACTTTATTTGCCTTCTCCCCGTCAAGTCCCAACCGCCCCAGGTTCCCTTTTCCCACCCCAGCAGCAGGGCCTGGCTTTGCACATCCGTGGGCAAATCCCCGTCACACTCCTGCCCGTGGGGACAGATTTGTACTCTAATAATTAGAGCCCTTTTACACAGAGAAAGGGAATTCTTTGAACTAATAATAAACATATTATAATATACATGTAATATATATAGAATCATAAAAGGATTGAATATACATATAGATACACATGAATGTATGTTAATAGAATGAATGAACAGCTATATATATCCCATAGAATTATAGAATGTATTTGGTTTAAAGGTCCCTTCCAACCCAATATGTTCTATGATATAATATAGACTATATATAAAATAATAGATAAGAATAGTATCTAGGATAGAGTATATAGCATTATATGTAACATGTATTACATATGTTACATATTGTAGGTTATATATTATATATTATAA
>NW_010184106.1:0-3508 GCF_000695765.1 Mesitornis unicolor
GCCGGCCACCTTCCCGCCCCTCGGCGCCGCATGGCCGCCCCACCCACCCCATGGCCATCGCCGAGGAAATGGAGATGGTGGGATCTTTCCCGGGGTTCCCCCGAGGAGGGGCAGCCTGGGGAGGGCGGTAGGCTTCGGGTCACCACTCGCCCACCCTCCGCCAGGCAAGTAGAAGTCTCTCCTGTTCCCTTGCAGCCATTTTGCAAATTAGCCAGTCCTCTCCAGGAAATGGAAGCCACCAACCTCCCACCGCCTGGTCTTCATGTGGAGGTGCTGGGCGGCCAGCATTTTGAAGTGGCTGGGGGACACGAGACAGCATGAAGCTGAAGGCAGTTCCCATGTTAGAGGCTTCTGGGGCTTTCCTCTGAGGAAAAGAGCTGTCCCATGGCTGCTGGCACCCTGGTGGCCCAGCATGGCAGCTTACCTAAGTGAGGGATCCCTGCGAAGATGGTGCCAAGCAAACCAGGCAGCATCTCAACCTCCCGCCTGCCCTTGTCTGCTGAACACCACCTGCTCAGGGATTCCCAGGTTTTCTCACACCATGAGTGAAGACGAACTAGCTCATCGTGAGACGAAGCCCCGCTTTCCACTGGGCATGATGGACTCGTGAGGCAGTGCAGCAAAGGGCCCTTAGCATGACGTTGCGGCCACCATGAAGCAGAGAGCTGTGCTGCTGTGGAGGCCACTTGAGTATCAAGTTGTGTTTCTGCAGCTTCACTCTGTGAAGAATCTGTTTTCTCAGGTAAAGTGTTGATCATCTGCTCGATATTACCTTTCTTGATACGAAGGAGCACTGTTAGGGTTTGCTCTGACCAGCTCTTCGCACCTTGGCCGCGTAGCCAGCCTGATGTAGTTGTAGCCATCTTTTAGACTCTATGTTCCCCCCTCATAGCTGACCTATGGTAGCCATTCCCCTGCAGTCTGAGAGTGATGCTGCGTGCTGTGTGCTCGCTTTGCCGTGGTCATGGCTCTCATTTGTCTTCATTGTGTTGGCATTTATCGTCTTTTGATTTCTGTCCTTTGTGTGTGTTACACTCCACATTAATGTGGGGCTTGGCACTGCCCAGACTGTCACCCGAGCAGCAGACTGGAGCCAGCTATTGAGTGTAATATGCTAAGTCTCAGCATGGTTAATAAATGTTGCGGGTATTGCGCACTGAATTATTTCTGAAATTTCATATATGGCCAAAAATCCAGGTGCAGTCCAAATGGGGTGAAGCTGAAGACTCTTCTGACTGAGAGGATTCCTGTTTGAAATACCAATGTTTTGAAATTGCGGTGCTTTGAACATTGTCACTTTTTATCATGAAAGTAGGAAATAACACATGCACACCCAGCTCTTGATTGACCCCATCTCCTCAACTCTGCATAGTACATCTCGTGATTATGAACTTGCCACCTAACCAGTTTAGTATCGATTTACACTTCAATAAAAAACATGGTAGTTTGGAGCTCAAAGATGTTTATGTTTTGTGTGGTCTGCTGGGTGGTGCGATAATGTTGAATTGCTAAGGACAAGCCACTCTGTTTACATCAAATGTAACTGTTTTTTAACAGAAGTAACTGGAGGATTATTCTCTGCTTCCCAATTTGCCAATGATATTTGGATTGTTGGGGTTTGATATTTGAAGAGTAAAATGTTGAAAGGATGAAGAAATACTCTAAATTACCCATGCCTTTAGCAATTTTAGTAATTAGTGTGGCAAAAATGTCTCAATTCCCAAGAAATGCATTACTTAATAATCACACCCCACGGTTTTTTCTTGATAAATATTTTGTCTTATTGTAAAGTGTCTTTTATTGTTTACAGTAGCAAATCAGCTCTTTGGAGTGCTCATTGAGCAGAATATTCCATCAATAAGTAGACATTTTAATAAATTTCTCTTCAAAGTCTGCTTTATTACACCTACTGTTTTGCAGCCTCTCACAGCAGTAAACAAAATGTCTCATGCATTCGAAAATATTCCTTCTCTGACACTGTTGGTTTTTGTCCTGGTGTCAACTCTGTCCAAAGGTGTCTTGAATGAATTAAAAAATGTCCCTTCTCAAGCTACAGAAGAATATGTATTTTCTTTTGAGACAGCTCTAGTAACTGTTCTCTCTGGCCTTTGCTGTTACTCTGCTTTCAGCTTAAATTAGAACAACCCACCCTGCACCGTAGTGGAAGAAACCTCTGTGACCTTGTCTGTGTTTTAGAAAATTTTATATACATTGTATAGTGTTTAGACAACATTAACAGTGTCAATATTGTCGCTTTAAGATTTACAACCTAAACAAATATTCATTTGGAAGTTTTGAAAGGGTGAATGTTTAGTGAATACTTTGAAGAAGGGAAACATCTTTTTCCTGATTACTCATTCCTTGTTTTAGAGTACGCAGTCCCTTGGGATGCAGTGGTGTGTGAGTCAATATGGGGAGTAGAAAGAGGACTTCTACAATTGTCAAACCCAGGAAAAGTTGCTTGTGGTTGCAGTGCATTTCCCTGTCATTTAGCAGAAAAGAAGGTTTTAAGTTTTAAAAAACCAAGTGACCTTCATTTGCCCAGCAGGTCTCTGTTGGAACTAGTCAAGTCATGCAGTATACATCTGAGTCTTCTGGAAAGAAATAGGAATATTTAAACTTACTACCATTTTTTAAAAGTTTCTGATAACAGATTTTCTGGAAACAAGTATTTTCCAGTTTTAATTGCCTTTAAATGGAGATATCTTTACTCTGAAAGGAAATTGCTGCAAAATCCAGATTTTTGTACAAATTACAAACTCTAAACTGAATGTTTTTGCTAAATATGTGATTACTCTTATTGTTTCGCCGCCTTCTCCTATTTCCCATCCCAAGAGAGCAATGCAAGCAGGGGAGGCGTTCCAAGTGCGATACGTCACATCTGAACTCTTCTTTTGGTTTGGTGGATGCTCTGGTTTCCACTGCTTTAATTACAGGGATTATCTCTCAGACTGAATAAACTTTAAAATGAAGCTGTTATATTTCAGAAAGCTAAAATACTGTTGTCATAGCTGTGCTATTGATTTGGTATTGACTGTTTAGTCAGTCTGTCTGGTGCTATGCAAATACTTCAGATACTGTACAGTCAATAACACAGTTCCCCCAAGGAGTGTACAGTCGAATAGTGCGTTTTGGCAGCAAGCTCCATGAAGAGTCGCAGTAAAGGATTGCATTGTCTCTTGAAGGAAGCTGAATGATGGGTGAGGATAATTTGGTGAATGGAGAAATTGAGAGGATTCCTGTGCTAAAGTATGAAAATTAAATGAGGAAAGGGTGAAAACAAGGCATGAGTCAGAGGAAGGAGGGAAGGACAAGGAACCAAAGGTGAATGCAGGGAGAAAGCTGTGCAAAGCCCTGGGTATGTGGAAGAATGGGAGGGAAAAGGGAATATTTTAGCAGTAGCAACTGGAAGTGAAAGCAGAGAACAAGGTAACAAGATACCTGTCTCTAAAGAAGGGAGGATGGCTGGAGCATGGAAGAAGTCAATGAGGGTGAAAATGAAAGAGTG